>NC_134457.1:198752097-199058556 GCF_047948215.1 Lycorma delicatula | reverse complement strand
TGTATTATGTTAATTGCGTTACGTTAACATAAATTTTTACGAATATAACTAAATATAACCCAGCTTTCATAATGGGAAGTGTTGAGGAATATCAAAATTATTATATTAATATAAGTATTTTCTTGTTAAGAAATACATGCAGCTTATGTATATAGAATAGTACTATAAGTCATAAATATTTTTTCAAAGTAAATAAAAGTTGCTGAAGTGTGTGTTGTATTGCAACAATCGATTTGAGTAGCTAATCTTTAAATTTACTTTAAACCTTAATTATGTTCAAAAATTATTGTTACACTATAGTTAATAGATTATTATACAACAATATTTCATTTCCCTAAGTTTGTACACTCAAAAAAGTAAGATTAGGAGTACATACTCCTAGAGAATTTTCCGACATGAAATTAATATATCCTGAATCAAAATTTTCCTCCATTGAGAAGAAGAGGTGCACATGTATTGTTTCATGATAGAGAAAGTTATATTAATTTATTGCTTTATACTATGCTTCAGTCTTTCTTATGGCTGTGATGCACATAAAACATGTTAGGTACAAAATAAACTGGTCAGTTTCTCTGACTAGTAATGTTCATTACACTGCCAGTTCTTATGGTAAACATTGAAAAGGTGTAATTTGTAAGGCTGAATGTGGCCACATTTTGTTGGACTTTTTATACTGATTATAGTAGACAATGAGGCAACTTCATTTGGAGTATTGTTGGAGGTTAAAAAAAAGTAACTTTTTTTTTATGCTTCAACAGTTGATAATATCTAATGAGTACTTTCTAAATAATTAAGTTTCCAAATCATATAAAATTTCAGTAGAATATCAATTCAATGTTCCTTAATAATGAAATAAAATGTTAAATGAGCTACTATTTATTAATTTTATAAAATAACACTTTCTTTGGTGTTTTTAAAAAAAACATGTAATGTCAGTATCATCATCTTTTTAGGAAAAGGGAAAAAAAATTAAAGTGTACTGCTATTGTGATTACTTTCTTAGTAAAAAACTGCATTGTAAAGTTTTTTGATTTTTATTTCAATTTAAATTTGTGGGTTTGTAGCCTACATTGTGATGTACCACTTAACACTGGTCAGTAAATGTGGTAAAAGAAATTGAAAACAGGTAACATCTGTTTACTCACAATAAATGTTATTAATAGTCGTGTAATAAAAATTTAATTATTTGATCATGTAAAATATTGTTAAAAGGAAAATATATTTACCAAAGTATTTGTGGCATAAAGAAATTCACTTTTGGAAACATTAATAAGTATTGTGCTTTATTCACAGATGCAATGTTTTTTTTTTGTATATACTTATGGGTATATTATCCATACAATAAATTATTTAAACTTAAACTCTGCAATTTTAATTGAAAGCTGGGGTCTAAGTATACAAAATTTAAAATTGCACACTGCTTTTTTTAATTGTTATTTATGAAGTGTAGGTTGTGCTGTTCTGTCGGCAACAGATATGATAGTGCTATTAGTAAATTAGATTGTACTAGTAGTAAGACACCCCAGCTCTTACTGATAGGTATCTCTCTTGTTAGTGAAGCTCCTCAGAATTGCCATTCACTGAGCCCCAATAGAGAATGGTTGTCCTGACAGCTAAAAGTAATATAACCAACATGATTCTGCAGATGGAGTCAAGATAGTGGAACACACAATTTCCATAGTGAAGGAAGAAAGATAAAAAAGAAAAGTTTACTAAAAGGAAATGCTAGGACTGTCACAGAGGGTTGAATAGCTCAAAGTAGTTTACCCTAATTCATGCATGAAATAACCAAAAAAATCAATTTGTTATTGCATTTTTGTTAAAATAAAATTTGTACATATCTTTTCATTACTAAAAGGGAGTTACTCACTTTCAAAAATATTCAGAGCTTGCAGTTAATTGTGTGTAAAAATGCTTGTCAAAAGCAAAACTTTGTTATTTTTATCTTGTGTCTTATTTTCAACATGAAAACAGATGTTATGATGTATCATTTAAAGCCAAAAGATGTTAATAGTTTATAATACTATATATGATTTAACATTGCACTATTCACAGTAACATTTGATTTCTTGGTAGTTCTAGGTAAGATGGTAAACTAACTACACCATTTATAATCTTGTGGATACACAACACCTTGTACATCTTGGGAAGTAGTGTCCTTAAGATTAAGGGGTGTGAAGCAAAATAAAATGCAAACAGCCAAAGCTATTTTAATTAACGATTCTCATAGATCACTGAAGTTAAACAACATTGCTGATTCATTGCAAGTTGTAGTCATTATTAGAATCTAATGACCATAGCAGTCAATGCCACAATTTATTTTTTTAGAAATTTGATCCTTTTTTTCAAGAGAAGATGTAGCAATATTAACAAGGTGACAGATAACCTTGACAGTTATAAAAAATAAAACTCACATTTTAAGAAATGAGACCTTAACTCCTCATACTTAACTTCTAAATTATTTTTTATATTTAGGTGTGTAAGTAATAAAAGTCTTATATTAATTTTAAGTACTGAAATGGTCAAAAGTGATAAGTATTTTCATTAAAAGACTTAGTAATTATTTTATTTTTAATAGAAAATCTTACTTATTCATTTTAATAATCGTACTTAAAGACATTATGTATTATGATACACCATGAAATAGTGAAAAGATTACTCTACTATGCCACTGCAATTGTTTGAGTAATAATATTCATTAAGTATTGAACAACATTTGTGAGAATATACTTGTAAAATGTAATGCACATTATAAAACAAATTAATATTATCCAGGTTTTATGAATTATTTTATTTTTTGGCATTTTAAAGGTATCCATTTGAACCCCCAAAGATTGAGTTCATCACCCCAGTTTATCATCCAAATGTGGATAATGTTGGTCGTATATGTATGGATCTTCTTAAGATGCCCCCTAATGGTGCTTGGCGTCCAACATTGACAATTGCAGGACTTCTCACTGCCATCCAAAGTTTACTGGCTCATCCAAATCCAGATGATCCTTTAGTACCAGATATTGTAAGTTTTAGTTTTTACTGTTTACATTAACATTAAAAATAGAAAAATATAATTAAACAATCAAATCAAATGTAGTAATTAGTGTGCTGGTTTCTAGATAAGCTTTACTTAGTTTGATTCTTGGCAAGGTTCTGGCTTTTTTTTTATCTAATGTTCCACTCACCTCATCTTCCTCATTAAAATACACACAAAAGTGTGCATGAGATTGTAGTAGTAAAAAAAAACCACCAAAAAAACAAATCATTGAGTTTATTATATTTCTTCCAGTCACATGTTGATAATCCAGTTACAGTTGCTTGCTAGAAATGTTTTAAATGACAAATTAAACAAAGTTGAATAAATTTTCAAAACTTATGTTGATTTAGTATCATCATGTTACATTTCATAATATAGTGTTAAAATGTCCTTTTTTGTGAATATATAAAATATCAAGATTGTCAATGTTTATATATTTGTGATTTGTATCTATGAGGTGGTTGGCACATTTGTCAACCATATAATCGTGGACACTTAAAAATGTTTTATGTATCTTAGTCTGAAACTGCATTCATTTTGACAAAACTACAATAACAGTTTATGATGATAAGCAGCACCAGTCAGTCAGTGTGTAGGCTACTAGAGAAAATGGCATTATAAATAAATTTGAAAATGTTATTTTATGAAATACGGTTCACTTTATAGTTTTAAATAATTTTCATCACTTTCATTTAAAAAAAAAAACAGTGCTATTGTTTTTTTAGTGCTTCATAAGTTTTGAATTTTATTTAAATTTTGATTTTCTGTGTGTACTTTTAATATATTCGTTTATATTTACTTGTGATGACTAACAGTCACAGTGCGCATCTACATCAAGATTTAAATAAATCTTAAATGTTTAACCTATTTCATATTTTTATTTATGAAATATGTTTCACTTTTGTAACTTTGCAAAATTTTAAATTCCCAGAAGAAGTTAGTTTTAAAATTATACTAAATGACATTAAAGTAATTTTTTTTTATAATATTGGGTATGAATGTTTATTAATACAGGAAAAAACTGGAATAATTTATTTAAAAATTATTTTTAGTTTAACATAAGTATTTTCATTTAGTTACTGTAACTTTATATTTTACAGGCAGAGGAATTTAAGTATAATAAGTCAGTGTTTGAAGCCAAAGCAAGAAATTTTACACAGAAACATGCCTCACAAAAAATCATTACAAAAGTAAGTATAAATTTTCTTTTAAATCATGTTTAATAAATTGCTTAAGTAACTAATTAAACTAATTAACTGTGAAAATAATAAAACTGGTATGCATAAAAAGACAAAAGTTATATTTGTGCTAAAGATGAGATGCATAAGTTCTAAATGGAAATTTATTGATCATATTGCTATTGCTAGCAGGCCAAGGATGGGTTTCTTATGTCTTTATCTTTTAGTTTTTGATTTCACATATAAAAATATTTATCCAAGTATGTCAGTCACATCTGTAACTTGTTTAATTTTAAAAAGATTATTAATTAAACAAATCACTTGACTACATAATTACTGAGATCATGCAATCTGTATTACTTGTACAGCAAGTAACACTATGATCCTATTAGATCAATAATATTAAAAGGCCAAAAGAAGAGCCTGTAATAACCAGGTTTGTATTTTTCCTAACCAACCAGATAAAATTTACCAAACTGATGGGCAACTGTCTGTCATCATCAACCCTATACAAGCTTGCTGTACAGAGATTGTAAACAACCAGAACACATGACCCCATCAGGTACTGTACTGCTTGACCAGAACATATGTTGCAATCTTTTATGGGTAGTACATCATTTGTTATCTTGATTAAAATTCATAATCTATATGAAAATTTTCTTCTAAAATAATGATGTAAGTAGACCTGGTTCGTTATTGGGATAAGTATTTGTGGCAGATAAATATGCCAGTACAGTCAAATTGTATACAGACAGCTCATGATATACTGCCATGCATGCATTAATGGTAAGCAAAAATTATTTATGATGTACTACTGATATCTAGATCCAGATTATTATATTTTACTTCTTTATGGACAAAATATTTGTTATGAAATAGTCGCACCAACCAATAATGTATCTTTGAAACAATTATTTTTTTTAGAATTAATAAGTTACAAATATTGTTAATTCCAAATTTAAAAAAATACATTTTATTCTTTTTTCTGTTGGAATGGTTTTATCAGTGTAATCTTTTGTAGACAACTAATGAGTTTAAGAAGTTTTGTGTGCCTTATAAACCATATTAAGTGGAAGAGTATAAAACACTATTGATTAAAATAGCATGGGATGATTCCTTGAAGAGCCTTGCCACCAAATTATTCACTTTTATTTCATAAAGGGAAAGTATAATTACAGATTAATTCAAAATTTATAATTATAACTTGTTTTAAATTTTTTTTAATTTAAAAAATTGTTTACTTGGTCAGTGTATTTATGAAGCTAAGTGATTATTTTCAGCAACAATTATGCTTATATAATGGGTAATTTAAAATATAAAATTATTTCATAATCCTTTTTTTTATTTTTAGGATATACTTCTTCCTGTGAATAGAATGCCATTAAATGAGATTCCATTGGCGAGTGAAAATGCTAACGCTTTGAAGAGAAAATCATTCATAAATACGGAAGATAAAGTTGAAAAAAGATCAAAATATGAATAAAATGCTTAAATTATTTGTAATGCACTAATTATTGTAAATATAATTCTAAGAATTATGGAGATAATAAAGTAATGTTGTTTTTAATTTTATTATGAGACAGTATACAGTATTTAAATAAAAATTAAATGTAATAAGTATTATAATGTATAAATGTAGATTTTCATCCACATTTATAATAATCTGTAGCGACTGGTTCAAATGTAAATTGACTATCTTAAGATGTTTGGTCACATGTGATTCAGATGTGTGTGTGTGTGTGAGTGCAACTTATTTAATGATTATTGTTCTCACTCTGGTGTCAACTGATGTTATTGCAGACAGTTTTTTTTTTTTTCAGTTTGGTAGATATATTTTGAATGAAGTTATAAGTTGTATTATTAGAAGTGTCAGTTGACCTAATATACAATTATGTGTTTTAAATTTCTAAATGTTTAAACTTGTTAGATTATGGTAATTTTTTTGTTTATAAATCAAGGTTTTGTCATTGGTGGATTTGTAATTTCCAAATTTAAGATGGTGGGTAAATGTTACTGTTGACAATTTATTAACTGTTCATTTTTTTTTTTTATGACTATATCCCACTTGACAAATGTAAATCAGGGTACAATCAGAGCAATTCAGTTTTATGTATTCTAGGACATGGTGTTAATTGTGTAAGATTTGTTTGGTTTTGTTTATTGTTCTGAAGGATACCTTGTATCCATATTTTAAATTTTTTTTTATTTTCTATACTTAGGAATATAGCATTGAGTATGTTGCTACATTTCAACTGTTAAGTTCTAGGTGTTATACTGTTAAGCAGCTGTTGGTTATTATACTTACAAAAGCAGATAATGTGTGTATGGTTTTATAAATGAGCATCATGACTGCTTTTCTTTTCATTCTGAAAGAACATTTTTATTGGCTGCTTTTTGTGATATTAAATTTTATTTATGTGCAATTTGTTTTATGTATATTAGGATTTGTTCACATTATCTTGTGTTACCTTGGTACTAACTAGCATCATTAGTGTAACTATGCCAGTGTATTATTTTATAAGCCTGTTATGTACTTATGTTTTTACATTGTATGTAGGAAACTTCTTTCAATTGTAAAAGCACATTGTGCTTGAATAAATTCAGGAGAGTTAGCTCTGATTTCAAAATATCAAATTTTTGTGAATTTGGAGCATTTTCTTAAGCTAAGCTTCACACTTCATTTGTAAAACATAATTCTTAAAAATATGACAAAAATAATTACAATAATAATTAGAAAACATAATACCTGCTAAGTATAACCCGTGCACAGGCATGAACCACTTATAATTTATATAATTTTTTTAAAAAGCGAATATAAAAATTAAAACTATTTTTAAAATAAATAGTAGTAACTAAAAGTTCCTACATAAATAAATGAAAGTTCTTTAAACAAAAAAAATTAATTGTTAAGATTGAGATCAATTAAAATTTTAACTTATAGAAAAATGACAAAGGAATAAAAAAAAAATTGAACATAATACAAATGAACACCGGTATCTGTACTTTAAAATTCAACATTCTAGATATAGTAAAATCAAGGAAATACAAGAATATGAAGATGATATAAATATTTATATTGTACACTTTTATGCTTAGTATATTGTGTAAAATGAATATTGTTGTATCTGTTATATGGTAACACTGTTTTGTAACAATATAAAATAATGCTAAATATTCTTTGTATTATATATTTATAATTATAAATTTACCCTTAATAAGTTTAGTTTCCTTAATTTTGATATTAGCTGTTATACAGTTTTATATAAAAAACCAAAACATTATTAAGGTTAGATTAAAAATTAGGTAAATTAGAAATTAACTGTATTTGTCATTATGCACTCATCTATTTCATTAAGGAGTTTTTTGTTCACTCCGCTATACATAAATTTAGCATGAATAAGATTTGTTAGTTTAGCATTTCATATACATGAAATGTATTCTTCAGATTGATAGCTCATTTCAGGGTATTATAAAGGTGATGATAAGAGATGGCCTCAGATTATATGATGAATCGCTGATATTAAAGAAGTTTATAAACTTCTTTAATATCAGCGATATTAAAGAAGTGTAGTAAAGTGTGTAGTTCTACGACTCTGGAAGAGTGGGTCTTTTAAGGTTCTCTACCCACTGTCTAAGAGGATAGGTGAAATCCTCCTTCTTAGGATAGGTGCCACCTTCTTGCCAAACAAAAATATATTAAATACCTATGCATAAACTATAATAAATAGAACTAATACCAGTTTACTTGGTAGACAATGTAGTCGGAACAAGTTTATTCAGAGTCGTAGAACTACACATTCAGTCATAAAATGGTGGTTCGACCGCCTGAAAGCCTTTCTGGCGCATCAAAATGGATACTTTACTTGTCAAGCCTTGATTACATCTTTAGTAAAAGGTGCTTTGAAATCTGCTTTTTAGTTATCCCAGTAGACTATCCTGAACCAAGTCTATTATCATTCATAGTTCTATACGAGTGGTGAAAATCACTTTCATTGGTGAGTAGATCCTGTGAAATTAATGTCTACAATAATGTTTTTGTCGCATAACACATAGCAGTCATAAAAAATAAGAAGTTAGACAATTTTTGTGAAGGACATACTTATTCTTTTCCTATTTTTTACGACGTACCTTATAAAAATTTCGCAGGAGGTTTTAATTAACTTGTTGAGTAACAAAATCGTACCGTATCCTTCTCTTTTTTCTTTAGTGCTACTTTTAAATGTCCTTAGAATTCTAAACTATTTATTTAAAGGGATTTAACTGGGCGTCGTATTAAATTATTATTATCCAAAGAAGTTTTGGGTAATAAAACGGTAATATTACTTTTAAAAAAAGTTTTTAGTTTTTTAAATAACAAAACTTTTATCTTTCTACACAGAACTGCATAAGAATTTTTTCTATACAATTTTATTCTCAAGTTTTCCAATTATAAGGGCTACATTAAGAAATTTACTGTAGAGAAAATTTCTGTCAGTAATTTCTAAACAATTCATTCATATCTTTAATATGAAAGAATTAACCGTATCTTTTACTGTAATTGAAGGAGCTAATGCTTCAAACCTAACAGTTAGGATTAAAATAACAAAAAATGGATTAGAAGATGCAGAATAATAATTTGCAGCATGCCTAATTTTGAAAACATTAATTTAAGAAAATTTTATTTTCTTCTTTCCAGAGTTTAATTTTTCAAGACTTATTAGAATTACCAATAATATAATGTTAGTAATTTTTTTTTTAATTTGTAAAAGTCCTTCACTCACAAAAATGTTAAGTTTCATATACTTTTTTTAATGTTTTTTTATGGTGGTTTTGTTTTTGTTGTATCAATTTGAAATTATGTTTATGATTTTAATCTAAAATTCGGATAATTTTCATTTCTTAGTTGGGGGTTAGCGGGGTTACTCGTTCCTTTAAAAATATAAGTTTTGTAAATTTTTCATAGTTTTCAAACTTTACCACAAGGACCGGTGGTGAATTAATTAGAAAAAAAAGGTTGTATTCTACTAATTTCTGAACTGCATTTATACTAATTTTTTACTGGTATAATAAATTATTCTTTTTTTTGTATGTAGTGAGAATAAGTAAATATAAATCAATATGAACACAAATAAAATCTAGAATATTATAACATTATACATAGAACTCATGAAAGAGTTAAATTTTTAACTCTACACAAAGGCCTAAAAATTGTTGCAAAAGCATTTCCACTTTTTATTATTTTTTTGTGAAGATTCTACTATTGAAGTGAAGGTAATATTATTGTCATGGTAAAAAAATCAATTCTTTCAATAAAAATGATAATTTTAGGAGCGCCTTCCATGTGGTAAAGAGAATGCTTTAATGGATTGAAAACATTAAATCCCATTTGAGACCAGGAGCGAAAATTTATATTAAATTTTAGAATATTCCTATGCTATGTAAGCTAAAAGCATTCAGTGTTATAAATCTTTCTTTTCTTTATTTCATAAAAATCATAAACTGTAATTTATTAATAAATAAACAATAAAAAACTATTCGTTAAAAATAAAATTACCAATTCATATTTAATATTTATATTAATTTAACGTTTTAAAAATTGTTACATTATTTTCCTTAAATTATTTCGTGTGTAAGAGTGGTATCTAGTAAAAAAGTTAATGAAATAAATCAGACCTTCGAATAGTCAACAAATATAATAAGTCCACTACCCTTAAATTAGAATACAATTTTGGAAACCACCAAACCACTCTTCAGGGTGAAAATGTTCCCCCAGAAAAATTCCAGTAATGGAATAAATGAAATATTTGTTAAACAGAATTTTTTATTAAATACAACTTATAAGCAATTTAACTTTATAATCAACATAACTTATAATCAGTACATGTGAATAATGTATACTTCAATTCATAGAGTAAAATTGAACTTTATAGTTTTACTTTCATAGTTTTACTTGTACTATTTATTCCTTTTGTATTTTAAGAGTATTGTTAACTTTTGTGTTCTTTTTTCTACGTATATATTTGTATTCATTTATAAAGAAACATTTTTAAAATTCTTTTAAAAATACAATTATTACGAATTTTAAGAAATTAACTATTTAATTAAGTTTTTACTTTAAATATGTAAGTAAAGAGTCATATCTAAAAAAAATGTTCTGTAACTTGGGAAGTGTGTTACAAAGATTCATAACTTTCCTTTTTTTTAAGATAAGCTTAATTTTACTAATGTTTCGTTCAGTCAATTTTTTTAATTTTTATATATTTTGGTGTGTAAATAAAGTACACATCCAAAAAATAGTAAATATACACTATTAGGTCAAAAAAAAACCTGGAAAAAGAATTTGAGTTCAAAAATCCTTTACGATACAATTTCTTTAATGACATTTCTCCTTCTGCTGATTATATAAAGAGTAGAACCTACTCATACTGGAAATTGCTGAATAATAGCTTTTATATATAAAGAAAATGCATTTGAGGTAATTTATTATTACTAGTTTACTGCATATCACCACCACCACTTTCATTCTACCAGCTTATACTTAAAGCCTCTTACCAAAATCACTAATAAATAAATATGTAGAAAACCTTTACATTACAAAAAAAAAAAAAAATTTAGGATATGGATTGTCTTATCCATATCGTAAACTAAACCAATTACGCAATTACGCCTTTCAAGAAAAATTGCTATGTGCAATATCACCAAGATATTGTAATAGGATCCTGCTCTTGCCAAATTATTAAGATGAAATGACCTGGAAATTGATGGTCAAGATAGGGATTCATAGTTTAAAATATGTACATTTTGTTATAAAAGCCTTTTATCCTCAAAGTTCTACACACCAGAAGAGCACAAACAAACAAAAAAGCACAAAGATTGTGTTTCCCACATTTTCCTTGAGAATATAAATGCCAAATTTATTGTTAGAATAAGTTCTTTATAAACTAATGTAGAAAGGAAAAAGCTTTGGTCTGAGAAATTATGCAGTCCTAAGTTCACTGTGATTTTTTATTAATGTGACTGCAGCAATTTTGTGAATAAATATATCTATCAATAACCATTAATTACTTAACAGTACTGCAAATGGGCATTTTAAGTAAAATTGACGTACTTTTCCTAAAAGATTTCACAATTTATGTTATTTCTGTGTACATGTAGAATCTTGACTATGATTTATGCAAATTCCACTGATGACTGTGCAACAAAATTTGTGTTGTGAAGTGTTTTTTAACTTTTGATAATCGATTCCTATGCATTTTTAGCGCTGAATCCGAAAATAATCTTCATTTTTTCCATCACATCAGAATTTTTCAAATTGCAATTAAAAATTTGTTGTGAAAATGTGATGCTATAAAGTAGACATAAAATGTTTTTTTTTTTTTTTAAATAAATTAATATAATATATTCTCTTTTTTGGCTTGCTCTACGCCTTCTTATAGCTAAACAGTTGAATGTGGCCTGAAGGGGTAAGGGACAGATTTGGTTGAAGATGATGAGATAGTGGGGGAGTTTGGCTGACAAGTTGTGACCAGATGTAACATGTTTATTAGCAGCTATCTGTGTTGCTCATGCACCATGTAACTACTGTCAATGTTGTTTCAACCATCAGTGAGAATAAATAAGAGTTTTTTCAGTCCTCCATGATAAAACCATTTTTGTCGGTAGAAAATACATTTTAAGGCCATAAAGCAAACTTTCCATTTTCAAGAGGTTGCAAAAATTCTGAAGATTCTTTTGTTACATTTGTGGTAAGTTAATGGTGAAGCAAAAAAGAAATATAATAACACAATATATCTACGTGAAAGTAGAGTAAGACAAAACTTTGAGCCCCCCATGGCATTGCTACATATGTGTTGAAGGACTTGGACAGCAGTCAAAAGATGAAAAGAAGCGTTTAGAGTTGGAGTTGCAATGGTGTGGCGAGAGCTATGAAATCACACCAATGATTGTTACTTTTTTCGACGTGTTCACAGTTTCAATTTGAAGAATAAAAAAAAGAATCATCTTTCCAAGTATGCCATCCGCTTTACGCCTGGTTTCTCATGGTCCAGACATAACAGTGCCAATTCCACCACAAAATTTACATGAAATAGATGGCTCCACAAATGATTTAAACAAGGAGAACAAACCTGGAGATAACTACACCAGAACTTTATTTACAGTATCGACTAAATGAATTGGTTTGAGACTTACATCTGACCAAAGAAAATTCAAAATTGTCTGTTTCTCGAGGCTTAAAGAGAAGAACCTGCTAGTAGCTGGCACCTCATTTTCCTGGTTCAGGTACAGAGGAAAGGGTTCTCTTCGATATTTTTGAGAAGGAGAATTAGTCTTCTACACTGATGTACGTAAACTTTTGACTAGATTTAACATTCTGTACAAAAGTACAGATTGGAGAATGTTCATAGATTTACCCAAAAGAAGCCTCAAAGTTGTGCTTCACAACAGGAGTATGTATTCATAAATACCTGTCAGACATTCTGTACATTTAAAAGAGGGTTATGATAATTTGGAATTTGTTCTCGATAAAATTAAATGTAACAAGTGAATTACGTGATGCGATCTCAAAATGATATCAATTCTTGTAAGACAGCAAGGATGATACAGTTTCCTTGTTTTTTGTGTGAATGGGATAGCAGAGACAGAGAAAATCATTGGATAAGGAAAGACTGGCCAAAAAGAGCTTCATTAGAACCTGGAACCAAAAATGTGCTCTGAAAAGCTCTCGTAGATCGAAACAAAGTTCTCCTTCCATCTCTGCATATCAAGTTAGGCCTTACCAAAAGAAGGTAAATGTTTTAAATAAATTATGAAAAATTTCTAGTCTTTATCAACTGCCGAACTAAATGAGGGTGTCTTTGCTGGTCCTAACTTGAGAAACAAATGGAAGTTGCAGAAAAAGAAGCCTGAGCAGCCTTTAAAGACATAGTAAACAAGTTTCTGGCCAATAAGAAGGCTCTAAACTTCAATCAATCATTGAGAACGTGCTGCAGAAATAAGAAAATATCGGGCGTTCCACGAGCTTGAAAATTCACTTCCTAAATTCAAATGTGGACTATTTTTCTAAAAATCTGGGTACCGTTAGCGAAGAGACGAGTAAGAGATTTCATCAAGACGTAACTGAAATGGAAAAACAAGGAAAATGAACTACTATGATGATGGCAGACTACTCCTGGATGTTACTCTGAGATGAACCCTGTAGAGAACATAAGCCGTCCAAAGACACTTTGACACACGGAATAAAATTCTAAGTATATTTACAAACTTCTTCATTATGGGTAGGTGAAGAGGGGGAGTGGTTTCCAAAGGCATGATGTACCTCATAAAATAAATCAATTAAAAATGCACTACAATAGAAATTAGGCTTATTTTGTCACAATTTTCATTAGAAATTAAGGAGTCAATGACCCCCCCCACCCTCCTCTTCACACCATTCAACTGTTAGCTTTAAGAATGCATAGTATAAGCCAAAAAACTGAAAATATATTAATTTATTATAATAAAAAACGTTTTATATCTATTTTATTGAATCACATTTTCAATGTTTTACAAATTTTGAAATTGCAAAAAATCCTGATGTGATGGAAAGAAATTAAGATTATTTTCGGATTCAGCGCTAAAAAATGCATAAGAATCAATTATTAAAAACTAAAACAACCAACATGTGATTAAAAAATAGTTGAATCAAATGCTCCCACAGTAAAAAATTTTATGTTTGAAATCTAAATATGCAACACTGATTGTGAATATCTTCTGTAGTGCAATATTTATATACACATATCAGCTGGGTTACAATTCCATAATAAAGCAAGTTGGGCTATTGTGTAGCCATATTTTCCTTACATGTAGTAGGCAGATCCACCCCTACCAAACATCAAGAATTGAATCACTAAAACCAGCTATCACAATAGCATCAACTTTGTGGACATTTAGAAAAAACAAAACCCCTGGGGAGAAAGTGATCAAGGATATGGATGAATAATAAAGATCTAAAGGCAAACCGTAAAACGAGATAACCTCCTGGCAGAGAGATCATCCACCCAAATTCACAATTTTTTGAAAGGATTAAGATATCTTACCTGAATTAAAGCAGGATATTACTGATCAATTTTTGTTAAATGACAGCCCAAAGATATGCTGCAACAAATTGTTTTCCAACTAAATATGTAAACACCTATTTGAGAACAGGCCCAGGCACTAAGAATTCAAACTGAAAGATATATTGCATGTGTTCAGTGATAATATTGATTTAAAGGAATAAAAATGGGATTTAATTAACAGTAAAAGGTTACACTGATAAACACAATTTTTGTTTCTTAACATGTGATACATGAAACCAGTCTGTTTTTAATGCTAAAAATGAGTTTGAAATTACAATTTTTACATCACCCTATGTTTTTGAAAAATTCCAAAATTTAAATTTTGAAAATTGTTGTTATAATTATCACATAATTTTTAATTTTATGTAATTACATCTTTGTGCTCAATGTATATATTTTAATTCCATTAATCAGTTGTTAACCATGAAATAGTAACTTAAATCAAAACACAAACATCACATATCCTGACATCATACCTCTCTGTTGATATCTGTACAATTAATAACAAAAGGTTTGTTGGCCTACTGTTTTTAATAGTAGATCAACAATACTTGCTTTTATAGTTACTTTTAATAATAGTAACTCTTTAGTTAATGTGAAACTATATTGACACTTACAGTCTGTCTGATAAGTGTGTAAATAATTGACAGTTTTCGTTGTATGTGTGGTGAGTAAAATCACATAAGGTAAACATTACACCTTTAATTAAAGAAGCTTATTGAATTTTGCAAAATCGCTGATCAGCATAAGACATGGGCTCAATAAAAGAGCCAACTTAAGAGGATGACTAAAAGGTCTTGCCAGTTGGTGTCCCCCTGATTTGGCTTTAACCAAAATATCACTTAACCAATTGTTATTTCTGTTCAACAAACATGGGCCTGGAATTTCAATAATTCCAAACACACTACTATATCCTTCATTGGTATCTGCACTAACACTTCTACCTCACAGTGAATTCATTTCAGTTCCTAAAGTTCCTGAAAACTTGTTATCGTGAAGAAGCAAAAATAGTAGAAGGAGGCAATCATGATGCAGACTTTGAACTGCAATCTGGCAAGCCACATCTTAAATCATAAAGCGAGCTAAATGACTGATATGAGATTTAAACTAATCAAAGAAAAACAAGCTGAACTTTTATGTTTAAGATTAAAATTTACTTTTAAAAATTCAAAATAGGCGGCTATTGAAGCAGACAGAGACACTTTTTTCAATAATTTGTTGAGGAAAATTACTGGTTTACTGTACAAATATTGATGTTACAATAAAGAAAAGTTCATGAACTAGAGAAGAGTGGTACCTTTACATTGATTCTTCCAAGTACAGCTTAAAAGTAGTTATGCTTCACAATAATAATAAATATTCTTCTGTATAAATCTGCTATGTAATAATATGAAAAATGTATGATGTTATGAAAACATTTTGAAAAAGTAACTAATAAAAGGATAGTTGGAATGTACATGAAGGTATAAAAGTAGGCTTTTAAATTTTTATACAGTAGTTTTGTAAACAAATACTGAATATGTTGACATCTGTTGAGTCATTCACAAATATAACTTTTTATTTTGTTAGCTTGGGACAACCAAGCTAGGAATCAGTATTACATAGTAAAACACTGGAAGAAATGCAAGAACTTAATTCTGTAGAAAAAACATTCAGGAGCCTCTAGCTAAACAAAGAAAAAAATATATTTTATATCAAACTGGAATTAGTAACAATTTTTGTAAAAGCTATGGACAGTCTAGGATTCTTGTACATAAGGCAGAAATTCCCAAAAGTGAAGCAGAAATTAAGGAAGGGACTTTTGTTAGCCCCACAAATATTGGAATTGGACAGAGAGAAATGTTCAACTTTGTTGACCGATGAACTCATTGTTTGGACAGCATTTAAAGACACTTGTGAAAATTTTCTGGGTATCTGTAAATTACCAAATCTTGGGGAAGTAAATAATGAACAATTTCATGAAGATATTTCAGTTCTGGAAAACTGTTGGGAGTTTAATTTGAAATGTACCGACAAAATTTGTAGATGCTATCTTAAAGGAAAGCATCTGATAAGTTTTACTGCAAATATATGTCATCCCATAACATTAACTTTTACGGACCTTTAATGTGCCATTACATTAAACTGAGGGTAACTGAATGATTCCACTTACAATCTATGCACACAAACGTACCACAGTTTTATTTTATATGTAAAGTGTTATTAGAAGGGACTAAAAATTGTTCCTTGAACTTAATAATAAAAAGTTATTTTTCTAACTCTACTTCCTTTACTCCTCTATCCCTTCTTCCCTATGTATTTCATGTTCAGATAGAAATCAAAAAATTAATACAAAAATTCTTTTTTTAGAGTAAAGTTGATGAGCACCTTTTTAATCAGTGGTTAAACTATAATTACATATTATATCTTTCAAATGTATGGTGTAAAACAAATTTTATATTTAAATTGTTAAGGGGTTATCCATTTCAATTTAGAACATAAAACAATCTTTTACAAAGTGTTTGCCAAACATTATTTATGAAATTTGAAATAGGTTGGCATATCTATTTCATCAGTTATCTCAAACTAGCTGGTTTCTATGTTATTGGTAGTAATTTTTAGATTACTATAATAAAAATCGGTATCAGGCAAGGTAAATTATTTAATAAAACCTGTCAAATTACAAAAACAAACTAGAATTGCAACAAAGTCCAACTAACTAGTCCGAGATGAAGTTAGGAACTTAACTGATCAGCTTACCTACAAAGGCATTTCCTAGATAAGATCTTAAGTTGACTAGGCATTTTAAAAATTTGTTTTATTAAGAAATGGGTCTTAAATAAAACTACTTTTACCATGCAAACAAATATCATTTTCTGAAGGCTTACATAACAAAACATTTTATCTGATTAAGATACAATCCTTATAGACTGCTAACACCAGTGCAATACTACAGAAATTTTGCAATTACAATCTGTGAAATATAATAACAGAACATACTTCCTTCTGCAAATGGCAGAAGAATGTAAACAGATTAAATAGAAAGAAACCTAGGTAAAAATGGCATTTTCTGCTACTTTTTTCCTAATACAATGTAAAAGCCATTTCTGAACTAGAAATTTCAAGGTTGCTAGAGATTTTATAGAATTGTATGTAAAAATGAGGGAGAGGCTCACTGATGTTGATGGCAATTTATAAATTTAAATCTTTTGAAACCTTTCTACATAAACTATAATTGTATTAACATTCCATACCATTCTACCTTGTGAAGAATGAACTATTAACATAGTTTGGGTTAGCCAGATTAAATATTTTAATATCCTAGTCAATTAGAATTACAAGGACTTCGGCTACCTATATAGACAATACAAGCTGCTAAAAAAGAAAAAAACATTTTCCTATTATTTTCTATCAGATAAGCGGTTAAAATGAACTGCAACAATTTAAACATACAAAAAACTGGATTATATCTAATATTTATAACTTATCTTTTATTTTCAATTAAAATCATACAAATGCATACCAATAATGCTACTTTACAACAGTATACCATCAATCCAGTGTTGAAAGGTACACTTAATGTACAAAATGATAGTCTTATTTCATTACTGTTTTTTTAAACAATTTGAAAAAATTAACAAGACTTTTAACAATTTTTGAAAAGCATAACTTGTCAACAAACTTTCAGCATGGTTTTAGGAAAAAATCTACAACACAATTCCCAGTTTTTTGAAAACATTTCAAATTGCTTAGACTAAACGATTCCATTTTCATTATTTTGATCTCAATAGAGCATTTGATCGTTACAAATTTTTTACTGATGAAATAATTAGTAGCTATTATGTTTTTAGATGAACTGCTTACAACTGGTTAGTCATACTTTACTCATAAAGAGAAAGTTGAAATTTCATCTTTTGATAAGAACAAAGGCTCAAAAATGTAGTGCTACAGGTAATGCCCACGGCCCATTGCTCTTTTTGTTTTTTTAATTATATTCCTCAAAACCATTCAATGTTACCTCCTCCAAAATTAAGACAACTGCATCTATATCTGAAAATTATCTAAAAAAGTATTGAAAAGTCAACAATAACAGTTAAAAAATGATTCAATGGATGGATTGTAACCATCTAACTTTAAATATGGAAAAAACATTGCACTATTCTCATTTAGACATTATACTGCAATCACGTGGATAAAATCACCATTAATAATGACACTTTCTTTCTGCTGCCCATAAACTACATGTTTCACTATATGATAAATTCTCTTGAGATAATCAAAACTTATTTCATATATAATAAAATCAAACCATATTGTTTTGGTTTAAAATACCTTAATAAAATGTTAAACTTAACATAAATATTAAATATTTATTATGCTTACGTACATTCCTGTTTTAAGTATAATTTTCCTTTACTAAACCAAACAATCTAACTGTATAAATCAATACAATACTTTGTATACAAGGAATTATCTTATTATGCTTCTGTTGCCATTTTTAAGTATACAACCATTAACAAAATCTTCCCACCAATCTATTTAAAATTTAATCAAAATATTTTCTTTTAGATAAACAATATTATATTTTATCAATGAATTTTTAAATAACACTAACTAAGAAAAACTGAATTTTCAACATATTCATAAATATTTGCTTAAATAATTTTCAACAATGCCTTTGAATTGTGAATTATGTCATATTATTTTTTACATATATAATCTCATGTATTTATATAACATTATTTTTTGTGTAAACATTTTAAATAATTAATATGAACTTTTATCAATTCCATCTTTAAACTTTTTGTAGTGTATTATGTGATGCTGCTCTGTTGTGGATTTACAATGGTTTCCCTTGACCTATTCTGAAAATGATGTGGCAGTTCCTTTTTTAATCTGTGGATTAGTATATGTTCCTCTTTTTACATAACCTACTGAATGTATTATTATTTAACAATCAGAATAAAAGTTTTACTTATTAATAAAAAGTTATCCACATTCTAAAGAATTTGGTAATTTTCTAAAATCATAAAACATTATAATTTTGAGAATATTCTAAAATAATTTTCAAAGTTAGCATGAAAATTTATGTCATCAATAACAAAAGCTCAACTTTGAATGAATATCATATGAACCATTTATAAAACAAAATTTTATATCATATTAACCTTTATTGTACTATGTATTACTTTTATTTCAATTTATTTGAAGAAATTATGAATAAATATATTCAATTTTTGTTTTCCAGCTAATGTTTTTAGTTTCAAAAATTAGTTTAAAGATTTACATAGAAAAATTAGTTTAAAAGATTTAAGTAGTTTTATCTTGCTAGCGGATTAAAAAAAAAATATAGATATTTTTTTTCAATGGATGGTTTCAATATAAAAAAGAAAATATAATGCTGCTTTTCCTCTCAGTAAAAAAAGTTTTTTTTTTTAATTTATGGGTTTCGCTAACACCAATTACAAAATGTATGCAATTTCAGTTCACAACAGCATTGAAAAAGTGTTGTTAGGAAAGAAGATTCTCATTAAAACTGATGGCAATTACACCCATTTATTATAAAATAGTTGTTCAATGCAAGTATGTAGCTTAGGAACAGATCTTTTATTAATTTGTGTAGCTATTTTGCTGTGGAGCATTACATGTGACTAATCTTTTTTAACAGGAATTTGAGGTTCTAACTTTTTAATCAAAATTTTTCTTTCATTCACATTTTTTTTTACCTCATTTTTAATCAAAATGATGAAACTATTATAACTGATAGAAAAACCTGATCTGCACATGCAATACAATGCGGTGGGGAAAAGTCCCTTCCAATTCAGCTACTAGCAGATGATCATTCATTGCCAATGACTGACTATTCACTCAGCAAAAAAAAATAACTCTTATTCTGGCAATGAAAAAGATGACTAAACTTATGCTGAATATATGTATAATAATTTAAAATCAGCATTTGAAATACAAACCCTGTAAATGCAATCTGAGACTTTCACAGAGCTGAAAAAAATTATTAAATTTTTTTGTTATAGCCAATTTATCATTTTCTGTTTTTGTATCTGCAATACTTTTTATAAATGATCATATACTTTCATTACAAAATAAATCGCATTGTTTATGTTTGACACAACTTTTTATTTTTTTGAATAGTTTTTTTATTAATGAAAAAATACAGTAAAGAGTAATAATATTAACTCTAGTTATTTTGTTTAGTTCACAGAATATAATTTATTCTCCCTGACTAACTTGTTACATGATACAGCTTCTTAAAATGATCACAGAATTTCATAAATTAAATTACTGCATATCTATCATTTTTATTATAAGGAGCCTAAGCAATTTTAATGTTGTAATAATGCTTGTGGCTTTCATATAGATCAAACCATTTCAGGTCACCCCAAAAATAAAATTCTGCTGAAAAAACTTATTTATTTTTTATCACAGACTTCAGAGTTGAAAAAAGAAGTCACATTTTATTTATTTTTAGGTTTCATATTTTTTAAAATTATTTTGCAATTTTTTGAGGCGCAGAAACTTTAATAATTTCCTTGTTTTTAAAAACATCAAGTTTGAACAAAACTGCGTTATTCTGCATACAACATGCTATATATTCATATTTTATATTCATAGAATATTTTGAACAATCCTGAACGAAAACTCAAAAACTACCTGAAAATCCTAGTTATAAAAACACAAAATCTCAACTTTCTAACTAAATATTTTTAGGAAAAGAACACTCGCTTCACCTTCATGTTTTTGTTTTGTTTGAGGTTAAAAAACTTTGAGAGCAGGAGCTATATTACCTTTATTTAGAAACCTCTAAATACTATAATTTGAGTAAATTTGACTTAACTCAAAATGAAATAACTTAAAGGGACACATCAAAAAAACTTCAAATTTTCACAAAACCAACTTTATATATTTAATAAGTCATCAAAATTAAAAATAACCTTTATACTGTACTAGTAATATTTGATTATTAAACCACATCTAACAAGTTAAAAATCACACGATCAACAGGCATACATTTTTTAACATGAATTTATATTCAAAATTAAGATCATTACGATTACCTTTTTTTATGGCTTTTTAAGAAATAAATTAAGTAAACAACAGAGTAAACTTCTGTACACAAAAATCTCTGATTTTGTAAAACAAAAGGTCCATATTTTTTCTACTTATTCTAGCAGTTGGAATATTTTTTCAATCTAAGGTTTTTAAATAAAGGTTTAATTAATTTTACCTTACCTTCTCAAAATACAAATTATCTCTAAATAAAGTACTATTTGGTTTTGGTAATTTACCTTAACAAATATTTCAGGTATCACTTCAAAATATAACTGTACTTTTCCAAAGGTGCAACAGGAGGGTGTTATCAAAATACTTTCTGGAAAACAGGTTTATTCATAATGTTTCCTACAAAGGTTCTTGTTGGCATTCATTATTATTAAATTACTTTTATATGCATCTAAACAAATATGAAAAAACCTATTTTCATTAAGGTCCCGTATAATATTCACAACATGCCTAAGATACACTAAAATTAAGTAACATTTACGGTATATGCTTGTTGAAATCAGTCAGTAGAATACGCATGAACTTATGACATAATAATATCCAAGCTAATTATTTAGTTTATACTGAAAACCAAATTTAGAGCAATGTAGACAAAACCGATATAAATAAATTAATCATATACCTGGTAAAAAACAAATATTTACTATTACACTTGTATGCAGTAGTGCAATATATGCAACACTGTTTTGTTAGGATATCCTAACAAAGTTCATCTGATGATGATATAAACAGTACACCAGTCATGACATGCAACAGAATAAAATTACAGGTACTACCTCTCTTTCTTTTTTTTTTCACTGCACTAATCGCATATATGAATAGATTTACACCTTTTTTGACAACAGGTTATTATGAATTAATCAATTTAGAGATCAATTATAATACGATTTATAAAAAAGGATAAATAAATAAAGAAAAAAAATTATTTTGCTAAAAAAACAAAAACTAAATTTATTTTATAATTTCTCATAACATGAAAGAAAAAAAATGATTGGGAAGGTTAGTGTCACCAGCCCAAACAAGTTATTAGGAAAATCGATAATAAATAAGACAATTCCAATTGTAATTTTTAATTAAGAGAAAAAGTATCAAATTTTTTAACAGAAAATACTGAAAATTTTCTAAAAAAAAAAATCTACTACATTAGAAATTGCAAATACGTAAGTATCTTATTATAAAATTAGAATCATATTAATATAATTAAACTGTTCATCGTTAATATTAAAGCAACAGAGTAATTAGATTTATTAAAAATTAGATATTAAAAAGCATAAATGAACTTATTATTAACTCCGATTTAAATTGTATATTTCTCAAATGTCTCTGTGCTAGGAGAAGATAATAGATAGTGCAAATTAGTATCCATAGCCACCATTATCATTGGGTGAACGAATATCATCGATTTTTAAAATCATTTTTACAAGCTGAGTGGCAAGCATTATTTGCTGCTTCTTACTTTGCAATGTTTCTATAACATTCTGTTCTTTCATGTCGTATGTTCCTTTTAACATACAATCAATACCAAGGGCAGGGTTTTTCTGTTCGGTTTGCATAGCCTTCACTTCTGTTAAAGTATCAATTGGAGACAAACCGCTATTTTCTGCTAAAGCCATAGGAACACTTTCTAATGCTTCTGAAAAAGCTCTTAATGCATACTGCTCTAATGTTGAAATTTGTTCTGCAGCTCGTGCGGTTGCAAGAGCACAAGAAATCTCAGCAGCTCCTCCTCCATACACAATCCTGTTATCCAAAATCAAGTTTCTCACGACACAAAGTGCATCGTGAATACTGCGCTTAGCTTCTTCGATTATCATGTTATTACCTCCTCTGATAAATATTGTCACGGCACGAGAATTTTTACATTCTTCTATTACTAACATTTTGTCCTTAGTTGTACCGAAGCTAATCTCTCTAACGATTCCGGCATGTCCTAATTTTTCAGCTGTTAACTCTTCAAATCGTGGAACGATACGTCCTCCTGTAGCGATAGCTATTAATTCTATTTCCGGACCGCCAACCCAACGCACAGCGGGTAATTCATTTTGAAGCAAAAGATGGTTTGCTTCATCATCGAACCCCCATTGACAAATAGCCAATGTAGCTCCAACTTTTTTCACTTGCTGCACCATCTCTGTAAATTTTTCTGCTTCGTACTGCCTGAGCGCCTTGTAATCTTCTACAGAAGTGACATCGAGCTTATGTTTAGTTTTTGGTTTCGGCGGTTCAAAAGGGCAAGTCAATATAGCGAGTTCAACGTCTTTTAATTGTTTAGGCATTTGAGGATGTGAAAAATCTTTATCAACAACGACACCTTTAACGAGCATTGTATCTTCTAATTTTCCTCCTACTTTGCCTTCCACTTTTATCAATTCAAAATTAACATCTTTTTTTTCCAAATCGGCAACAGACATAACAGCTTCAACCGCTATTTCTGCCATCTGACGATGACATTTGTTAACAATCTTTGAGCCCAAAGTTGTCATCGCAGTTTGAATTAAATGTTCCAAATTATTTGGATCGACAGGAAAGCTATCTGCAATCTTTTCTAAATTGCTTACGGCATGTTGTGCGGCTAATTCAAACCCATCAGCTATTCTAATAGGGTGAATTCCTTTATCTATAAGCTGTTCAGCTTGTTCTAAAAGCGCTCCTGCTAATACGACTACCCCAGTAGTACCATCTCCTATTTCATCGTCCTGAGATTGAGATAACTGAACCATAAGTTTAGCTATTTCGTGGTCGACATCCATCATTTTCAAAATTGTAGCACCATCGTTGGTTACAGTGACATCTCCATCAGGAGAAATCATCATCTTATCCAAACCTTTTGGGCCGAGAGATGTTCGGAGGATGTTTGAAATTTGGCGTGCAGCCAAAATATGAGATTTTATAGCATCACTACCGGTTAAACGTTTCTGCTTTTCTTGGTCTCTAATAATAATAAAAGGACGGCCGAATTCATCAAATGCTAATGAACCTGGTAAACTGGTCATGATGTGATGATTCGATAAAAAAATCCTTTTTACAAATAACTTTACTTACTAAATAATAAAGTACACAAAGGGTTCTGAAGATTCTTAAAAGTCACTCCACAATCAGCACACAGAAATTGAATTCAATTATGTCTGAAACAAAAGAAAGAAAATTTTTTTAAGATTAAACAAATAAAATATTTAAGGATTTAAATTACAAACATAATTTTTTTTTGTGCTCAATGTTTTAAGTCTAGATTGCAGGAATTAAATAGATAATTATTAAATGTTAATAATACATCACAAAAATGAGCATCCAATCTAAACAGTAAAATAATCTACCTAGTGAGCTAATTTTATTCAACAAACAATAGTCTGGTAAACTTGATGTAACAGTAACTGCTACAACGGAGAGTGTTCATGCGAATACAAAGTTTAACAAAGGAGCCTACTAAACAATTACACCAAACAATAAGAACAAAAACTAATTAAATGTTTGTTAGTAATAATCAAATTATGTTTATACTAAGTAAGGGTGGATAGTATATATATCCTTGTCATTAATAAACATCCATTAAAAGTTTGTATGGGTTTTGAACTCTGATCATTTTGAGACAAAATCTAACAAAAATGTATAACCATATGGAAAACTGAGCTAGAAAGTAAACTATTTCTTCTTTTTAAGAAATGTGCAAGTTAGAGAACCTTAAAACAATGATCAGTTACCAAAATTTTAGTTTAAAGAAATTTGAATTTGTAAGACTACAATTTAAATTAAGTATACAGTTGTAAAACATGAAAAGATTTTATTACACATAAAGTGACATACATGCTTTCCACTGGCTTCAGGTAAAGGAATGATGAAAAATTTACTGCCTTAAAACTGTTTACTTCTAATATGCATTAGTTTATTATAGATTGGGATTATTGCTCAAGATTTACTTCTACAATGTCAGCTTTTACAGTATATACAACAGTATTAACCAGAGCACTTTTGCTTTTGTTTTTTTTTTTCTTTCTTATATTAAATATATTTTAATATTATTGATCTAAAAAAGTTTTTTAAATTTCAAAAAATTTCTGAACAAGCTGCTGTTTTAACCCACCTTAAATACTCAATAAACAAGAATTTGGTTCTGGTAAGCTTGGAATAATGTCGCTCTCATAACTTCAACTATACCTTATTTCAAAGAAGCTATTCAGCTGCGCATGAGCTAACAACTGCTGATCAGTAACAATACAATACAGACTTAATATTTAAACTGTGATGGGCTACTCTTTACTTAACATAAAATACTGAAAGATGTGGATTAAAAAAGTCACTTATATTTATTTTTTATGTGTCCATACCCTATATCAATCAACTGGTTACCATCTTTACATAAAAGCACTCATTATCATCTTTACACATGACACACCAAATAAATATATTTTAAATATAAAAAATTTTGAAAAATCAAATAATTCATTAACATACTGACCACTGTTTACGAGAATTTAATATTATATGAAATACAAAGCACCGAAACACAGTAATTAGATAAATTAAACTAAACATATTAATTGCAAAGAATCAATTTTTGCGGCATCCTAGATATTCAATTGGGTTTGAATTCTTTAATTACATTATAAAATAATTCTTTTAAAAATTTATTTTATTCTTATTTTAAATTGTTCTTTGTTTTGAAATATTGAAGTATTTTACTTTGTTTTATTTTTCATTATTGCCAACTATTAACATTTTTAATTAAATCACCTTAATTAAAATAAATCTTTTAGAAGAATTATATAGTAATTATAAAATTCAATACCAACTGAAGATGTAGGATACCACAAAAATCGATTCTTGGAAATTAATACGGTAAGTTTAACTTATCTAATAGTGTTTTAGTGGTTTATATTTCATATAATATTTATTTCCAAAAAAAAATAATTTTCTTATTAGTGTTTGCAATTAAATTATTATATAAATATAAAACTATTTCATAAATAAAAATTGAAGGTACTTAAATTATTATGGAGTTTTTCAATGCAGTTTTTACTACGGAGTTTTCTAATATTTATGTTACATGCTTTTGCAGAGACTGCTGCTTCTTCAGAATATTTTTTTGAAAAACATACATTTCCATAGTTTTCATAAAATGGAAAATATAAAATAAAAAGGAAAAGTAGTTAATGGAGTAACAAAGAAAGTAGCGAAAGCAAAATAAATATATCTGCTGCTAGGATGCAGTTTGTTAGGCTAGTCATTAATGTGTGCTTTTACACAATCTGCTGTTACTCATAACCTAACCCTGTTTTTATAAATTTAATTATTTTCTTTTCAGGAAGGAAATCAAATCCTAGGAATATCCGTACAAAAGATAAACTTCTATATTATAAATAGTTACAAGTTTATTGTTAGTGATATAATTAATAAAATTAATGAACAAACATTTCATTTTACTTACTCTTACAACCACCAAAAACCAACCCTCTTTTTTTGTTTAAAAAAAGAGCAGTTTTACAATCAGAACACCTAAAATGGCATCTCTAATCATTATAAACAGAATTAAGGATAATTCAAGAAAATAAAGGTATTAAGAAAGTAATATGGATATAATTCACTCATCCTTCTCATTTCCAATTAATATTGTATAAGAATTACTATTAGCAATGATATCGCAAAATATTTAAAAAAATCTTTATTAGAGTAACTAGATAAATCAGTAGTCTAAATTTACTTATCTTTATAATAAATAAGAGGTGGATAAACTCATAAAAATGTAAATTTGAATAAGTTGAAACACCACATATATTAAAATAATCACTTTTAATTATGAAGATATCAACTGTATTCTAGATTATGGTACATTAAACTAGGTTAATATAAGTCTGCTGTTTGCTGCTGTAACTGGGTTAAATTGATAATTGTTTGTTTTAATTATTTACCAATATTTTTTTATCAGTGTTTTGGCATAGTATAAGCTACAAAATATGATTATTTGGAAATGGTGTGCTCATGTGGACAAACATTTTTATTATACGTTATAAAATTTCTAAAATTCTTTTAATTTTAATATAATTAATGTAGCAGCGACAAGTATGTACCTACTATTTAATAATAAAAAGCTTAAGGTTGTATTCTATTGAGCCAAAGCAATCAGTCATAAAACTATTAAGTAAATATTGGTCAAAATAATTATTTAATCAAATTAATAGATTTAAATGATTGTAAACAGGAAATCTAACTTTAATAAAGAAAAAATATAAAAAACGCAAACAAACAATTTATTGTAAAAATTCCCATTTAAATTCACAATTAAAATAATTTTACTATGCCACAATATAAGTGAAAGTGCATAAGAAAATAATTCAAGAGTTCATTTAAATAAAAGGCACAATATGATGGTCATTTCACCTCTATTAATAATATATGTATATCCATCACATTTGTACCAGTATGACCTATTTTTAATATATCTTCACCATTATTTAATTTTCTAAAAAATGTGTAAGAGTCGCAGTTTTCAATATATTTCTTTGGGTCCAAATTCTGTAACATAGCCAATCTCATCTGACCACTGTATGCCATTGCACCAGCAGCATCAGTAGGTCCATCAATACCATCTGTACCTCCACAAAGAAATCCGATATTGAAATTTCCTAAAAGTGGATTGTCCTTAGATGCTTTGTTTAAAGCATCAGAAAATTGTAAAACCAGTTGCTGGCTACGCCCTCCTTTACCTTCTCCTTTTACTTTTACAGTTGGTTCACCACCAAATAATAAACATAATTTTTCATCTTTAAAATCATGGATAATGCAAAGTAATTCTGAAAATGATGCATCTGCTATTTTGAGTTGACATTTAATTTTTTCCATTTTGTCTTCAAAATCAGATTTTGATTCCAATCTATTGGATAGAACTTGACAAATGCAAACTACCAGCTCAATATATGAAGAATATAATTCTGAAACTAATCCTTCTAAAACTTCAGTTAAAATAACTGCTTTATAGTTATATTTCTTAACATCAGATAATGCAGCTTCTAAAGCAATTTTATTACTGCCTAATAATATGTTTTGTACATCTCCTTTAATATCTTCTTTCAAAGGCTGCTCAATCATTTGTTTAACAGAAACTGGTATTTTATCTAGCAAAGAATACTTTTCAAAAATCATTTTTGGTTTCTTTGGGTCATCATTATTGGGAACAGTTGGTCCACTAGCAATCAAATCTAACGGGTCACCAACTATATCAGATAAAATAAATGAAATAACTTTAGCAGGATAAGCTAAATGGAGCAAACCACCTCCTTTAAGAAGAGATAATCTTTTCCTAATACAATTAAGCTCAGTTATATCAGCACCCTGCCTTGCAAGTAGTTTAATGACAGTTGCTTTATCGTGTAATGTTACTGGCGGTACAGGTAAAGGTAACAATGCGGATCCTCCCCCTGATACCAGTACTATAAGCACATCATCTTTTCCTAAACTTTTAACCAACTCTGCAATATGTTTTGCAGCTTTTTCCGAATTTTCATCCGGAATATTATCTTTTGCCCCTTCAAATATTTTTATCACACCGCCTTCCATAAATTTAAACTGGCTAAACACTTCTTTTTGACCTACAGGAATACTAATGATTCCACCTTGTAAATGACGCCCCAATTTTAATTCGACCTGATGAGCCATACCAAAAACAGCTTTCCCGAAACCGACCAAATACAAATTATTGTTCAAAGAATAAGTTTTATCACCAATTTTAATATCCGAACCTGTAGATTTTATCACATTCTCAATTAATGTGTAGGGATTAACGCTGTTAACCGCATGCTGAAACACTAACCTCAAAGTACGCTTAATTGCTAAAGGAGAACTTACAATTCTAGAGACCATATTATGCTTGTTTGAAATATCCATTCAAAGTGGACCTGGTAAACAGCAAATTCAATTTTGATGAAAAATGTATTAAATCACAAATAATCACATAAACGTATAACAACTTATGCACACCACGATCTTGCTCTTCCTCTGAACGCAGGTTGTCAAACTTCCAATAATTAGTCGCGTTTACGAAATCACGAACCTTTGATGTGCCAACACTTACATTGAAGCACATGATATTCTATTCGGTTGTTTTTAGTTTGTTATCCTTTTTATGTTGATAAGTTTTTTGCTATGGACTTTCAATCATGCAAAATTTTATAAGGAACTCAATTGGTTGAAAAAAATATACTTTTTTTACAAGTTTATAAATTGGTAATAGTGACTCAATAAATTTTCAAGAAATAAGTAATTACTTCTTCATGTATATCTGTCAGTAATTTATCATTTTAAACGCAATAAATATACATTCACATAAGGCACAATATTTTTTGTTATATAATATAATAAAATGTAACTTGGAAAAACGTTTTTACTTCAATTAAAAAAAAATTGAAAAATAAGATTAAATGAAATGATAAATTACAATAAAATTCTCAGACTCACATATAAACAGAGATTAAACCATATGAAATCTGTGTAGAGTAGACCATTATTTTAATCATATCAGAATTTTATTCCTTAATCACAAACACAACATTTGTATCCTGTATTCTAATTTGCCAAAAGTAATTAGTTAATTTGGTAATGGAAAATTTATCCGTAATTAATATCCGATTTTCATGGTAAAGCTAATGAATAAGAACTTTTTATTCATTAAACATTGAATAATAAGCAATACGGTCTGTTTTGCAATAAATATTGATTTAATAAGAATCAAATAATTGCATCAAACTTACCTTATATAAATTGTCACTTTTACAGTAAATTAATGCACTCCTCCCGATGACTGAACAAGACTTATCAGATTATTTGTGATAACTTTAAAATAAGGTGCAACATTTTTTCTAAAATGTATGCTCTATGTAATTACAATTCTAACGCCGTTTATCTTGAGAAGCGCCACTGATTATTTAACCTCAAAGTAATCAAATATTTTGCCGGTGAGTAATGCTGGGCTTCTTAAATCCTGATATATAAAAATACGTTATGAGTGTTTGTATATTAAATGTTGAATCAAACTTTCGATGTACTTTACCACCTCAAATATAATTGTTACATATATTTTTGTTTAATGGAGTTGATATTTTTTGTTATATAATTTTTTCCGTTTTAATTTATCCTACTGTTATTTTTATTATAAATGTGCGTATGTATAAGCTCTGTTCAAGTATGCTTTAAGTTGAGATTATTCTATAGTTTTCATAAAACAGGTTTACCCATCGTCCATATTTTAACTTCATTGTAAAATTCTCCTTCAAATCGCCCAATTATTATATGCTTATTAACTGATTCCTTAATTTCCTACAGAAACTTCTTATTTAAAAACATACAACCGACCATTTTACTAAGTATTTTTTTTTCTGAAACGTTTCAATTAATAAACTTAGTAATTCCACATGGAAAGTTTAACAAATAGAATATGATTGTTTATTGTTATAAATAAATCTGGTATTATACAACGTAATTGCTAAAGCACCTTGATAAATGTGATACATATTTCTGGGATTTGATGCTAGTACATATATTTACAATTAGAGACTGAATTTTTTGAGAATTCTGTGGTAGAAGTACTTTTCCCATCATAATAAATTTTTTTTAGAATATTTTTCAGACCAAAACTGAAGCTTTACTTACATTAAGGGCATTAAAGTAAAGCTTACATTAATGCTCTTAATGTAAGTAAACCATATCTTCAAAATCTTCATACAAAATTTTATCCTTTATAACAAAAATCCCCAAATGTTGTGCTTTGTAATATATTTTTTTAAATAAAACAAACTTTATTAATAAATATGCCACAATAAATTCAGTTGACATGAATACCCTCATATATGTAGTCAGCAAAATAAGAGAGAAAAGGCAATTTTCAAATTTAGCAGGATTGTACCCTTAAACCTGCATGCCTTGATCATGTTATGCATGGATCCTAATTTTAGTGAGCTATGGTGTTTAGTTTCTTCAGATTATGCAATTAATATTAAATTACAGTTTTATTCAAGTTACAAAGTTGCTGTGCTAGTTTGAGTGCATTGTGCTTTTCTATATTAGGTTCATAATATGAAATGGAGTATTATTGATTTGTTATCTTTAATTCTGGTTGAATTTGTTCACAAGTTTATTTGTGTTGGATAATCAAGCATAGTAGAACCTATAAGAATACATACAAAAGCAGAATTAATATTAACAAAACATTCTATGTTACATTCATTTGAAGATACTAATAAAAACTTATAAATCTTACATATAACACAGTAAAGGCAGCAACTGTATACAAACTGTGATGTTCAAACACAAAAATGTGACAAAAACTCTATATTAAATAATTACAAATATATATGGATATGTTATTTCTGTATCCACAGTCATAATTACTTTAAAACAGGCCCACAACATCAATACCACTCGAAGTTGCTGAGTAAAAGCTTTTAAAAGATCTTTTGTAATAAAATTACCAAATTATCTAGAAAGGAAGTGTTATTGCCTCAATTCAAACTCTTGTTGTAGAACAAAGGGGATGAGTGAGGTACACAAGTTTATTATATCTGCTACTTTTATTCATGTAGAAATAAAAGTCAACTTGATTTACAGCATTTAACATACATTACATAAGTGGATTTCAGTTGGTTTAATTAGCAGCAGCTATAACTATAAAGACAGGTCTAATAAATTAACACATTTTGTCACTACTGTAAAGGCTTGCTGTGTTCCTTCTAATTGTTAATAAAGAACTTGATTTGACCAATACACAGCTTTTCAAAATTTTAACGACATTTCATTTTATGTATTACAATAATATTAGTGGTTGCCCATCCCTTATAACTTTTTTTTTTCTTGTTTAGCCTCTGGTAACTACCGTTTAGATAATACTTCAGAGGATGAATGAGGATGGTATGTATGAGTGTGAATGAAGTGTAGTCTTGTACATTCTCAGTTCGACCTAACCTGAGATGTGCGGTTAATTTAAACCCAACCACCAAAGAACACCGGTATCCACGATCTAGTATTCAAGTCCGTGTAAAAATAGCTGGCTTTACTAGGACTTGAACGCTGGAACTCTCGACTTCCAAATCAGCTGATTTGGGAAGACGCGTTAACCACTAGACCAACCTGGTGGGTTCCATCCCTTATAACTAACAGAAAAAATTGTAAAAACATTTTCTATTCTCTAGAATGGCTGCAGTCTAAGTTATAGCTTGCATTGTGTATTTTTTTTTTTTTTTTAATTAAAAAAACAACAATAGTTTTTTGTGAAATATAAAAGAATTTACTTTTATGACCTAAAAATAATTTTAAAATTTTGAGTGATAATTTTTTTAGAATGATATACTTAATATGCATTTATTTAAGAATGATGAAGTAATTATTACCTAACATTGTTTTTTATTTGTTCACATAAAGTAGACTTGTATGTTTTTGAATTAATTTATTTCTTTAAAAAAATTTATATATATATTTTTTGTTACATATGATAATATTTTGAACAAAATCATAATTATGAATTAAGCTTCAATAGACCAGTTTTATAAATAAATATATATATGTATATATATTTTAATACTAAATAAAATTTAAATTACCAAAACATAGTAAATAGATAAATGAAACTTACTATAATACTTCTAAGAAATTACTTTTGTGGGATCCCACATCTTCACATGGTATTTAATTCTATAATTACATCAAAATAAATTGTTTTTATACTTCATGAATTTTGTCAAAATTGTTACTGTTTTATAAATTTTGAGATTTATTATGGACAAATACAAACATTATTCCAGTACTGGACAGCAGAATTTGCATTTTTCAACATAATAAATCTCAGAATTTATAAAACAAAAACAATTCTGACAAATTCAAAATTAACAAATTATAAAATCAATTTATTTTAATGTAATTATAGAATTAAATACAAACTGAAGATGCAGGACCCTGTACAAATATATTCTTGGAATTAACATGCTAAGTTAACTTATCTGTTTACTTTGTTTTAAATTTCATTTTTAATATTAAATTCTGTTACTACAATGGTCAATAGGTTAATGAATTATTTGAATTTTCAAAAAAAGGTATATATATATATATATATATATATAAAGCAGTAATTAATCTACAAGCAGTCATTTCAGATAAGAACCAGGAATACTATGTTTATTAAGAAAGTAATAGAATTTTGCTTCAAACTTTGTTATCAATTTTGTGTTTTTATTTACATGAATGAGGTGGATATTAACATATGAAATGAATTTGATTATTTCAATTTTTTACCAAATGATTACTTAAGACTAGATATTTTTTTTTTTGTTTCAGGCTGCTAGAAGTTATTTTTATATATGTTTTGGTCCCAAAATACCCTATGGCTACTATGAAAAAGTTCATTGGTAAGTTTTTTTATTGGAACTAAAAAAATGCAAAAAAACAAATTCTGTGTGCATTTGATAAAAGTGTAGTACACATGTCTGTAAAAACTTTTATTGTACCAGATTTTCAAGGGATTCATTTTACTTCAGTTTGAGATTGTCATTAAACTGCAATTCTATTCACTACTTTGAGTATAAAATATAATGTGGAGAGTAACATAATTGACCTGCAATGGAAGGCTGTTTTTACAAAATTAAATTTCATTGATAAAATTTGTATGCTAATTAGTCAACGATGTTAATGTTTTCCAGTTTTTTGTTTGTAAGAATATCAATAAATATCTGGTGAAAGGACTCTGTTTCTTATATTCACATGAGTATTATAATGAAGAATTATTATCTTCTATAAAACCTAAACATCAGTAATTAAGATTGTTGTAAAAGTTTTGAGAGTTACTACTGTAAATCATCTAACATGGAATTTACAAGTTGAAACCCTAATATAAAATGTTTATTGATGTTTTTATTTTCAGAAGAATGCTCTGGCTCTGTTACTAGACATCCTTAATAAATTGTATTATGCTCATATTAATTTATAAATAATAAGTGTTGCATGGCACCAATGTTCCATACAACACATATAGGTAACTTATTAATTATTGGTTAACTGCAAAAGCAGTTTAATTGAAAAAAAATTCAATATAGATTTTATGATAAAAGAATTTAATAATGTATATTACTAATTTGTATTTTTTTAAATTATAATTTGAGTTGTGCAAGTTGAATAACTGCAATACTGTGTATGATGGAGTGATTGACTACGTTATCAATTTTACCCTTACATTTTTCTTGATTTATTATAATTGCTTTCATACATGTTTTATTACAGTAATTTCTGCATTTGATAGTTTGATTATGTTATTAATTAAAAGATGTTACTTCATCTGAGATTGTTATGTTTTAAGCTCTTATGTGATACATTTGATTGACATGACATCATTTAATGTAATACTGAATTGAACTGTGAACAAAATGTAGATAAGTAAAAGCCCATTATTTAACTGCTATTTAGTGGAAATGTTATTTGTCATCTAATTTTATTGTAGTTCTGTTTCTTACAGATATTGGTGCTAATTTGAATGACATGATGTATAAGGGTGTATATCATGGGAGTGTAAAACATAAACCTGATTTACAGGATGTATTAAATAGAGCTTGGGATACTGGCTTAAAAAAAATTATTATTACAGCAGGTTCTGTTGAGGATATTAATGAATCTCTTGTTCTAGCTCAAAGTGATGGTAAGTGAAGATCACTTTTGACAATTTATTAACAGGTGTAAATAAGAATTAAATAATTTCTGTTACTATTATATTGTTATAATCTAATTCTATGAATATTATATTAGTATTGTAATGCTATTTAAACAAAAATTATTTCACCTTTGGAAGTAGGTGGACGGAGTCCCTCACTGCTGCTGTCTTCCCATGATTTAACGGATGAGTGTAAAGTTAAAATGTAATTGTTACCGAAATATATGATTGGTTTATTTTCTTCCTGAAATTTCTTAATGGCTTTCAAATAAAAAATTTTTTTCATAGCAGTATCATGTTTCTCTGTTAGTACTATTCAGTTATTTGTTGTTTTCACTCACTTAAATCCTAAATCATGTAATATAGTCCTTAAACTTGTTTTGTCTCCTTGCCAATCGAGATCATTTTGAAATTTATTTTTTAATTTTTTGACAGTAGGGTACTGTTTTATCTGACAAGTAAAAATTGTGAACGATTCTTTTGACAGCGAGGAAACATAATTGTCAATGAGTGTAACAGGTTTTTGTCTCTTGTGATTTTTTATCTGGTGTACAGAAACTTGTCACACCATTTTCATTTGAAAATATGCCTCTTTTTATATGAATTATCACTCTGACTGATACACCAGTAGCTTTACTACAACAAAGCTGAACTTGTTGCAAGGGAATAAGAAAAATGTCATCTGATTTCTTGGATTTGTTGAGCTTAGCTTCTTCTTCCATAATTTTAACACCTAGTATACAATTTCTTTGCTCTGTCCAAACAATTTTTTATTTTTTACTTTGTTTTTAATTACAGGATTCATTTTTAACAAAAAATCTTTACTAAAATAAATTATATTGTTTCACGTGAATACACTAATGCTATTAAGCCATATGACAAAAAGAAACTAAAATCTGTTTTGAAAACCCATGCGTTATATACTTTACAAACAGAAAAAGTTATAATTCTTAAATAGATATCATTTATAAATTTAAATAAAAAGTGTACAAATAAATTTATTGAACTTGCCTTCAGAAGATTGTGATCCTACTGTCATGTAAGAGGATACTTAATATTTATTATTTATTTTTATATACTATAGTTGTTTATAAATGTAATGGCCTGCACACTTACTGTAATAAGTGCCAGATATCATAAATCGTAGTTAAACGTAATTTTAAATGCAAATGTATATACAGTAATTAGATGGTCATTATAAATATGATTTCTTAATATTACTTTTGTAATAACAATGTTTGTGGAATGCACACATAACAGCTCTTCAACCTCTCATGCAGTCAACTCACCATCACAGCGACAATCGTCAACTTACAGCGCGGATGCTATATCACTTAAAGTTGATCCAGATTTTAGTTATTGCTAGCCTCCGTGGCGTGAGTGGTAGCATCTCGGCCTTTCATCCGAAGGTCCTGGGTTCAAATCCCGGTCAGGCATGTCATTTTCACACATGCTACAAATCATTCATTTCATCCTCTGAAGCAATACCTAACAGTGGAACTAAACCTAACAGTGGAGGTTAAACCAAAAAAAGAATAAAAAAAGATTTTAGTTTCTGCCAATACTAACTGGAGGTTTCTGCAAATTTGTACTGCTAACGTATCTGTGAATCAGAATATATTAATTCTCACCATATTTGAGTTTGTTTTAGGTTGCATTTTAGAAACAAGATCTTTATCATCCTTCACTGGAAAAATGTGTTACTACAGAAGATTTTGCACATTAATGTATTACCTGGATGCTATTCACATTACTAAGTTGATATAAACTATACATTTAATATTGATTTTCTGTTGGCTACATTGTTAAACAAATGAGAAATTCTTTTAAAATTTGTTACTTTATTTATTCATTACAGATAGATTATATACTACTGTAGGTTGTCATCCAACTAGATGTGGAGAATTTGAACAAAAAGGTGATCCTAATGGTTATATGCAATCTTTAATTGATTTTGTTGAGAAAGGTAAAAATAAAATAGTTGCTATTGGAGAATGTGGACTGGATTATGATAGAATAAATTTTTGTCCTAAGGAAATCCAGAAAAAGTAAGCTGCTAATGTTTTATTATTATTTAAATACTTTACCAATATTTCAATTGTTTTGAATTTTTGTTTGACCTTTGTTTAGATTTGTTATCTTCAGTCCCTTAAAGGTTATAGTCATTTTTTTAAATGTTATTTATTTTTTGTTTAATACAGTAATAATATTTGCTCATACTTGCAATAATTTAGGGTCTTGGGCAAATTTGTAAAATTTGTTTTCTTACAACCCAGAATGATTGATTTGAAGTGTAGAATCTTTGTAAAAAAAAGGCAGAAAATGCAAATTTAATGACACAAATCCATCTGTTTTCCTTTTTTTTTTTGTCTTCAGTCATTTGACTGGTTTGATGCAGCTCTCCAAGATTCCCTATCTAGTGCTAGTCGTTTCATTTCAGTATACCTTCTACATCCTACATCCCTAAAAATTTGTTTTACATATTCCAAACGTGGCCTGCCTACACAATTTTTCCCTTCTACCTGTCCTTCCAATATTAAAGCTACTATTCCAGGATGCCTTAGTATGTGGCCTATGAGTCTGTCTCTTCTTTTAACTATATTTTTCCAAATGCTTCTTTCTTCATCTATTTGCCGCAATACCTCTTCATTTGTCATTTTATCCACCCATCTGATTTTTAACATTCTCCTATAGCATCACATTTCAAAAGCTTCTAATCTTTTCTTCTCAGATACTCCAATCGTCCAAGTTTCACTTCCATATAAAGCGACACTCCAAACATACACTTTCAAAAATCTTTACCTGACATTTAAATTCATTTTTGATGTAACCAAATTATATTTCTTACTGAAGGCTCGTTTAGCTTGTGCTATTCGGCATTTTATATCGCTCCTGCTTCGTTCATCTTTAGTAATTCAATTTCCCAAATAACAAAATTCCTCTACCTCCATAATCTTTTCTCCTCCTATTTTCACATTCAGTAGTCCATCTTTGTTATTTCTACTACATTTCATTACTTTTGTTTTGTTCTTGTTTATTTTCATGCGATAGTTCTTGCGTAGGACTTCATCTATGCCGTTCATTGTTTCTTCTAAATCCTTTTTACTCTCAGCTAGAATTACTATATCATTAGCAAATCATAGCATCTTTATCTTTTCGCTTTGTACTGTTACTCCGAATCTAAATTGTTCTTTAACATTATTAACTGCTAATTCTATGTAAAGATTAAAAAGTAATGGGGATAGGGAACATCCTTGTCAGACTCCCTTTCTTATTACGGCTTCTTTCTTATGTTGTTCAATTGTTACTGTTGCTGTTTGGTTCCTGTACATGTTAGCAATTATTCTTCTATCTCTGTATTTGAACCCTAATTTTTTTAAAATGCTGAACATTTTATTCCAGTCTACGTTATCGAATTCCTTTTTTAGGTCTATAAACGCCAAGTATGTCGGTTTGTTTTTCTTTAATCTTCCTTCTACTATTAATCTGAGGCCTAAAATTCCTTCCCTTGTCCCTATACTTTTCCTGAAACCAAATTGGTCTTCTCCTAACACTTCCTCCACTCTCCTCTCAATTCTTCTGTATAGAATTCTAGTTAAGATTTTTTATGCATGACTAGTTAAACTAATTGTTCTGTATTCTTCACATTTATCTGCCTCTGCTTTCTTTGGTATCATTACTATAACACTTTTTTTGAAGTCTGACGGAAATTCCCCTTTTTCATAAATATTACACACCAGTTTGTATAATCTATCAATCGCTTCCTCACCTGCACTGCGCAGTAATTCTACAGGTATTCCGTCTATTCCAGGAGCCTTTCTGTCATTTAAATCTTTTAATGCTCTCTTAAATTCAGATCTCAGTATTGTTTCTCCCATTTCATCCTCCTCAACTTCCTCTATAACACCATTTTCTAATTCATTTCCTCCGTATAACTCTTCAATATATTCCACCCATCTATCGACTTTACCTTTCGTATTATATATTGGTGTACCATCTTTGTTTAACACATTATTAGATTTTAATTTATGTACCCCAAAATTTTCCTTAACTTTCCTGTATGCTCCGTCTATTTTACCAATGTTCATTTCTCTTTCCACTTCTGAACACTTTTCTTTAATCCACTCTTCTTTCGCCAGTTTGCACTTCCTGTTTATAGCATTTCTTAATTGCCGATAGTTCCTTTTACTTTCTTCATCACTATCATTCTTATATTTTCTACGTTCATCCATCAGCTGCAATATATCGTCTGAAACCCAAGGTTTTCTACCAGTTCTCTTTATTCCGCCTAAGTTTGCTTCTGCTGATTTCCTTTTTAACATTCTCCCATTCTTCTTCTACATTTTGTACCTTATCTTTTTTACTCAGACCTCTTGCGATGTCCTCCTCAAAAATCTTCTTTCCTCAAGCTTCTCTAAATTCCACCAATTCATCTGACACCTTTTCTTCAGGTTTTTTAAACCCCCAATCTAAATTTCATTATCACCAAATTATGGTCGCTATCAATGTCTGCTCCAGGGTAAGTTTTGCAGTCAACGAGTTGATTTCTAAATCTTTGCTTAACCATGATATAATCTATCTGATACCTTGCAGTATCACCTGGCTTTTTCCAGGTGTATATTCTTCTATTATGATTTTTAAATTGGGTGTTGGCAATTACTAAATTATACTTCGTGCAAAACTCTATAAGTCGGTCCCCTCTTTCATTCCTTTTGCCCAGCCCGTATTCACCCATTATATTTCCTTCCTTGCCTTTTCCAATGCTTGCATTCCAATCTCCAACTATTATTAAATTTTCATCTCCTTTTATGTGTTTAATTGCTTCATCAATCTCTTTGTATACACACTCTACCTCATCATCATCATGGGCGCTTGTAGGCATATAGACGTTAACAATCGTTGTTGGTTTAGGTTTTGATTTTATCCTTATTACAATGATTCTATCGCTATGCATCTTGAAATACTCCACTCTCCTCCCTATCTTCTTGTTCATCACAAAACCTACTCCTGCCTGCCCATTATTTGACGCTGAATTAATTACTCTAAAGTCACCTGACCAAAAGTCGCCTTCCTCTTCCCACCGAACCTCACTAATTCCTACTATATCCACATTCAACCTATCCATTTCCCTTTTTAAATTTTCTAGCCTACCAACCTTATTTAAGCTTCTAACATTCCACGCTCTGACTCGTAGAATGTTATTTTTTAGTTTTCTGGTGACCCCTTCCTTAGTAGTCCCCACCCGGAGATCCGAACGGGGGACTATTTTACCTCCGGAATATTTTACCAAGGAAGGCGCCTCCATTATTGTATATGTGAAAATGCAGAGCCACATTTTCTTGGAAAAAAAAAACAGCTGTAGTTTTCCATTGCTTTCCATTTGTTTTCCATTGCGATATGGTTGCACCTTCGGTCCAGCTACTCTGTATCCCTGAGCACTCAAGCCCCCTCACCAACGGCAAGGTCTCATGATTCATAGAGGAAGTTTTCCTACACATCTAAAATTTAAAAATGCTGGGTGCACTTTCCATTTGACTAGGGTAATTGCACATGGAAAAACCCAGTTAATTTAGCCATGTAATAAATAGAAAAAATAAGAACTCTAGTAAAAATTCAAGAGTGTTGTTTCATGATATTACCACATCCGTAGCTAATGGTTTTTTAATATATTATGCTAAGCATTAAAACTGCAGTGTTACAAAAATAATCATTTCTAAAATATCCAGTTTTAACCATAATTGTAAATTAGGTAGTTTTATTTTAACCTTCTCTTCCACTACAACTAAGTTTTGCTCTTTAGAGAACTCTAGTAAAAATTCAAGAGTGTGGTTTCATGATATTACCATATCCGTAGCTAATGGTTTTTTAATATATTATGCTAAGCATTAAAACTGCAGTGTTACAAAAATAATCATTTCTAAAATATCCAGTTTTAACCATAATTGTAAATTAGATAGTTTTATTTTAACCTTCTCTTCCACTGCAACTAAGATTTGCTCTTTAGAGATTATTTGGTAGTTTAAAATTTAAATGAAACATTTTAAAGCAGTTAGTCTTTACAAACTGAAATATAATTTTTATCATAATTTTTTATTATTACAATCAATAGAAACAGTATTTTGGAACTGCTGCCAATTTTACTGGGGTCCTATAATTTATTTTACAAGGTTTCTTTATCTAGAGTAGTAAAAAATTTCATTAAACACTTTTAATTAATAACATTTGCAGTTAGGAACTGTTTAACAGTTGTAAATGTAATAGAAACACTTTACTTTAAATGCATATTTCAACATATCTTTACATTTCACATTCTCCAGACCCCAAAACCGCAGTCAGCTCAAAAGTTTATAAATATATGTATCTGTGTTTCTAAAATGGTGGGCTGGCTATACTTGTTTGGATTCTACTTGTAAAACTAAACAAAAAATACCCTTAGGAAAATTGTGATTTCTCCTTCGTTCTCCAACTGTGCGCCATTTTGTTATTTTTGTATAAAAATTTATATCTGAAGTTTGGATAGATGAATCACATTAATATTTGGTAAGTGTCTTGGTAATAAAGTTTTAAAATTAGAAAAAAATCAAGAATTAAATACCTTTGTAAATACAAAGTGGCGGCCATGTTTATTTTTCAATTCATTGTATCTCTGTAAATATTAATTTTATAAAAATTTATGTTATTGCTAAAATATTAAGCCATTAATTTTGAACAAAATGAGATTTTATATTTTAAAATCTGTTTACAAATAGCTGTTATGGCAGAAAATTGATGTAATTTTGTGTCTGTTTTCATGTCCTCCACTTTATGTTCAATTCTATTAAATATTAATTGTTTTTATTTATTGTTAATTCTAGTATTGTAAATTAGTATCAAATTAAATAATAATTTTCTCACAATAAGATTTAGTATTAAATAGTAATAAAACAATTGATATTAATTTTTCACTTTTGAATAATTTTACACAGCGACTATTACTGTTGTCATTTAACAATGTAAAAATGAAGCTTCTTCAACAGGAATGGTGTTCAAAACTATCACAGCCAGCGTATCTGAAGCGACAAGAATCCTCATAGTACCTTACAAAGTAGCCATCAACAAAGATTTTCCCTGAACATATGGGTAGGTATTTTTAATGACTATCTTTTGGGTCCTGTCATTCTACTAAATCATTTAAATGGAGAAAATCTTCCACATTTTTTGGAAGACCTACCTCTACAATTAAAAGGAAATATGTGGTTTCACCACGATGGAGCTTCAGCACATTTCAGTCAGTTGGTATCAGATTTTCTATATGAAACTTTCCATTAAAAATGGATAAGCTGCAGAGGGACAGTGCCCTGGCCTGCCCGATCACCTGACTTAAACCTTCTTGACTTCTACCTGTGGAGCCATTTGAAACATATTATTGTTTATTCAACTCAACGTTGAGGATCTTTAACAAAATCTCCAAAATGAATTTCAAGAAATTAGGTTACTCCCAGAATTTTTGAACGATTCAGATAATCTCTCAGAAAAGGATTGGAGACTTGTGTAATTTCTAATTGTGGACATTTTGAACATCTTGATGACTTTTAACAATTGTTAATTGTTTAATTACATCTAATATTCTACAATAATTAACGTAAGATTATCACAGGTAGTTTTTATTTTTTTAATTATTAGGTCTAATATTGTGAAAAAATTATTACTTAATTTGATATTAATTTTCAGTACTAGAATTAACAATTAATATTTAATCGAATTGTACGTAAAGTGGAGGAGATGAAAACAAACACAAAACATCAATTTTCTGCCATAATTCGATTATTTGTCAACCTATTTAAAAAAATAATATGTCATATTTTTCAAAATAAAAGACTTAATATTTTAGCAAAAACATAAATTTTAATAAAACTAATATTTACAGAGATATAACAGATTGAAAAATAAACATGGCCACCATTTTGTAATTTGTGAAGGTATTTAATTACTGATTTTTTCTAATTTTAAAACTTTATTATACAGTTTTTATAAACAAAGCCAGTAATAATAAAATTAAATTTATAATATTAACAGATAAAGTTCAGAATAAAACAGTTGACAAATTCTGTTTAAAAAATTAATTACAGCTCATTCCTACAAAATCCTGCAACATAGGATGTTGCACAAAAAACTCTTTGCATAATTATTCCAAGTTATATTTAATAGTAATTGGTATTATTATAATAGTTATACAAAGTTAAATAACTTACAATTCATCCCATATTTTACTGTTACTTTTTGCTGTATAAACATTACTTAATATAAACTATTTTAAACATTACTTGAAAGTCTTAACAGTTTATTGAAACATTAAAGTTTATTTATTCAGCTTTATTTTTCACTAGACATGACTTTTTTCAGAAATGGTTTGTTTGTTTTTAATTACATTAAAATTCACAACAAGAAGGTTCTGAATTAATTTTAACATTTAGCAGGTTTAATGGTAGACAATGAAAGTCTACCCCTTTTTGCAGACCTAATGTTCCCGGTAATTGAAAACACTCTCTCAAATGGAGCAGATGTCCCAGGCAAAGACTCAAACTCAACCCTTTTAGAAACATTGTAATATGAAATATCAGTCTTTTGAAACACCTTAAAAATTGCTTTCCACTTCTCTTCAATAGAATCTGATACTTTTTCAGAACTTGAACCACAACCTACCCTTTGGATTTGATTTATCTGGTTCAACAATGTACATTCCTCAAATAGGTCATCAATATTTATGGAATCTTTTTTATAATTTCATTAAAAACTTGTGCACTCTTCTAAACCAGACCAGGCAATTTCAGTTCATAAATTTATCCACTGAAACTTACTAATTTTATCAAAACTGGTTCTCCACAACTCTTAAGTATTGGATACTAAAATTAAATAAAAATTGTCTATGCTTGAGAAGAATCTTTGTTCCTTAACATTATTATTTTCTTTTAGAGTGCTTAGCAATTCTTTGGCAGAAGATAGTATAAATTTGTGAGTTTTCTTTCCAGTTGACAAATTAATTCAGAATATGTCTGAAATATTTCTGTTGCTGTGATAGAATTAGTTTCCAATTTCAGAACTAAATTATTAAATAACTGTAGAGTACCAATATAAAAATTTCAAAATCAGTCACTTTCTAGATTTTCAAAAAATCAAAATAATTTTGGGCATTTGTCACAAGATAAGAAGTATGATTTTAGGCCATAAATTTGTGAGTTTTCTTTCCAGTTGACAAATTAATTCAGAATATGTCTGAAATATTTCTGTTGCTGTGATAGAATTAGTTTCCAATTTCAGAACTAAATTATTAAATAACTGTAGAGTACCAATATAAAAATTTCAAAATCAGTCACTTTCTAGATTTTCAAAAAATCAAAATAATTTTGGGCATTTGTCACAAGATAAGAAGTATGATTTTAGGCCATCAAAAATGGAAAGAATTCTTTCTATTGCAGGTAACAAACTAAGAAACCTTGTGCTGCTTTGAGGTAATACTTTTATGTAATCTGTTTCTACAAATTCACAAAGTTTTGTTGTTAGTCTTACTGTGTATTTGTGAAAATATTTATAAATTTTTATAACAATAACTTCTATGTCCAAGGGTAGAGAATCACATGCTTTTTGTGTAAAATGTGGGCTGAACAACCAATTCCTAAAGTAGGTCTATCTAAATCACTTTGAAATTTTCTGAACACATTTTCATTCTCCTTTCTCTTCACAACACCAAAATTACTGTTAGTGTTATCAGCAGTATAACAAACCAACTTTTCTTCAAGTTTGCATTTTTTTCACACACTGCAAAGGATACAGAGTCAAAATTTGAGCAGTTTCATCTGACAATCATTGAAATTTAAAAGGTTAACTTGAATTTCCTCCTCCAGAATGAAATATCTTACAAGTTTTACTTCACTTCTGTTTGAGTTATCCATTATTATTGTTACATAATTAATGTTTTCTAAAGAACACAATGCATTATCATTATCAAATATAAATGGTGAAATAACATTAACAATAATTGCTTTGGTTTTGGTTCTAGCAGATGAAAATTTTGGGTCATAAATTTTTAACCAGTGTAGATGTGGTCTGATGTGAAACTGAGTTCATGTCTAGAACTTTGGAATGAAGATGTAGCTTCTTTAGCAGTACATTCCAGATCACTGTTATTGTTATTCCCATCTTTGGTTTTAAAAAAATCCCTTATGTTTGCTGAAGCAGTAGCATTAATAGCACTCTTATGTTTAGCTGTTTTCATGTGTCTTCAATATCACCCTTTCCTTTATGTACAATAGAAAATTCTCCAGTACATAGTGTGCAATAAACACGTTCATTGTTACTGTCGTTACACAGTTTCAAAAATTTGTATTTCTTTTAGGTTAACATTAAACCCACATTTTCTTTTGCTCATTGCTAAATGATAAGATAAAAAACGAATAGAGATAAAATTATCAATAACGTGTAGACGAGTTACTTCACACACAAAAACAAGATAAACACATTGCGCCTGTTGTGTTGCCAAATGACTAAGTAAAAAGTTATGGAGATTGGTAGCCATGCCTCTGTCAAATTCAATGTCAGCGCTTGCTCCAAGGTCAGCTGAGAGATGCACGGCCTTAAGAGAATGTTTAAAAATGTGGTGTTGAAAATATAGGTCTAAAATTTAAAAAAATCCTCACCAGGCGTAGAATTTTCAAACCCCGGACAGCACAAACTAAAAAATGAGAACTGTCTGGGCTAATCCCAACATAAGCCTACCTTGGGTGAGCTGTAGTATATTTTTTCATATTTCAGTTAACAGATATGAGCTTACTATTATGTTACCTATGCAAATGATAGATTTATAAGTAAGTTCACATCTTTATGATGGTGTTTATTTTTAAATGAAAGTGAATCATTGTGGTTTAGATTAATGTTGATTGCAATTAAATCATTTGTTTAATACAGTTTATTAATATGTGCAGATATTTTGAAAAACAATTAGAACTAAGTAAAAGATTTAATCTTCCATTATTTTTACACTGCCGTAATGCAGGAGATGATCTTTTAGAGATTTTGAAAGGACATCAAAGTAATTTATCTGGTGGAGTTGTACATTCTTTTGATGGAACATGGGACCTTGCTAATGAAATACTAAATCTGGGTTATCACATTGGAGTAAATGGGTGGTATGTAATTAATTAAATTTTAATTGTAATATAATTTGTTATATAATTATTGATTGTAATGATATCTTTCTTTATATCATTAATTAAATGATTCATATATTTGTTCAATTTTCAGATCATAAATATCTTTATGATCTGTACTTTAAACATTAAAAAGTTTCTATAATAATCAGAAAAATTTATAAAAGTTCAATCAGCACTGAGTTAAGGTAATCTATCTTTTTATCAAGAAATTTATTATCACAAAATTGTTACTAATTAAATATTGACAAAGTTTTGTACACAAGGGGCAGTTGCCTGGTGTTTCTTATCTGTACTTAATCCTTGAAATGAATAGTCACAGAGCTGTTATGATTAGATGCAGGTTATAGCACTATAGTCTTGACTTTTCCCTGTTCTTTATCTATTGCTAAAGGTAAATTATATGGGAAAATTGTCTTCTCTTAAAGAAAACATGCTGTTTTCTTGACCATTTACACCTATGCAATTTTCAGATACATTTTGTTTTTAGGAGCCAATAATTAAATAAAATATTGCTATTTGGAAAGCCAGTTAGCAGTATAATGTTACTAAATCAACTCTACCACATTTCTGATTGCTTTTGGCATTATAGATAAACTCCAATCTTCTCTACTTCCAGTTTTTCTGTTCTTTAAGTTTTTTAAATAATCACCAGATGGATGAGTATTTTTTCAGTTATGTATTGTTAATCCCCTTGAGCATGTGGAGTAACAGATAATACTTGTCTGAAATCTCCTGCCAAAATCATCCACCAAGTGGTGTGTCATTCCCTTTCAATATTTTGACATTGCTCATTCATAAAAGGTTGAGACATGCTTCCACAAATTCTTTGTCCCAAATTATAATTTTTGATGTGTATTAATTTTGCTTCCTTAGTGTTTGTTTTTAAGAAGACTGACAATTTGTTTAAAACAGCTATGTACAGAGTTCAGTTGTGAGGTGGTAATTTTGCTGTAGTATAAGTCCTAATTACACCTATAACATTGTAACCTAAATATTTGTGACACCTGATCAGATAAATGATCTATTTATCTTTCAGATTCACTGGAAGATATACACACACACACTATAGTATGAGATTATTCATATATGCTGCATGAAAAGAAGTGTGAAGCTTCAGCAGAAATGATATCTGGGGTTTAAACATCATAATTGAACACAGTGTTGTCTTTTAGTGATATTTCAACACTCTCTTAAGTTTATCCTTTATAAAATATATGTTTGAATATACTAATTACTTTGCAGTTTTCAACATTTATAAATGATGTTAATATTTTAATATAACTGTACAATACAATAAACCTATAATCAATTTCATTGTTTTCTCCTACTATTTTTTTGTTAAAATTTTAACACCTATTGGTTTTTTTTTTTATAAACATTAATATGTTCTAGAAATATTTTTGCAGTCTTCTTTGCATCTTGTTTACCATTTTGCATGCATATTGAGAATAATATAATATTCCTTATGACTAACTTAATTGATGGTGTAGTGTGTTTATTGAGAATTTCTATTGTAATATATCTTGTGGTCAGTGTTTCTGATTTTATCCTTAAGACTGACTACTTTGTATGCACATGTGGTATAATACTTGTAATTGAAATTCAGTTTTGTATATATATATACACACACACACACACACACACATATGAGGGCTATTTTTTAAGGAAAGTTCAATTGGTTGTAGCTATGTAAATTTTGTGTGACTGTCAAAATGCGCATGCACCCTGGCATGTCTTATAGATGTCATTTGCAGTTTTAGAATTACTGTGTTGTAAAGTTGAAATGTGTCTGGATTGTAGCGTTGATGATACTGTGCACCATGTCCTTTATGTTTGTCCCTGGTACGAGGCTGAACATACCATTGTTGTTAGGGAACTCGAGATAGTGAACTCCTTCTTTGATCTATGTTTAAAACGGAAAACTCACAGAGAATGAACTATTGTGGCTGGCTTCCTCAGATTCCTCGCCCTGAGCAGGACGGCTGAAGGAGGTATAGTAAAATAGTAACTCATAGAAGTATAGTAGAATAGTAACTCTGGCGGAGACTGCCTGGGCAGTTGATTGGCCACAGTTAGATAGAAATTGTGATTTTTTAATGTTAGCTATTGGCAAAACAGTGACTGCACTGCCAGAGGATGGGTTACCATGCAGCTGTGAGGTGTAGCGCCGTTTTGACAAGGGCAGTTTGAACAAGCACACGATACTGTCAGCGGGATGAGGACTGCACTGCTGAGGGCATGGATCCCATGCAGCTGTAAGGTGTAGTGGCATCTCGATGATGGTAGTAAGTAAAGTAAATGTCATGCGGGACCCTGCAATGGAGCTTAGTGGGAGTAGGAGGAGGTCTGTCTGCCATTCCCTTTTAGATCACACAGGAGTCCAATTAACCAAGTCAGGGGTATGAATTGAAGTTGGGTTCACTAAGGGAACTAGGATTAAATTCTCTTCTTGCAAGCAACATTTTTGGTGATATGTTATTTATTCAATTGTCTTGAATTATGAGACATTTACACAAAATTGATTCTGTAAAGTACTAGGTGCAGGGTTCGTGCTTCCACGAACTCTGTTAGCTAGTGCAGAGGGCAGTGATGTAGGACATTCAAGATGTTCTGATGAGGCTTGCAGCGAAGGCAAAAGCTAAAATCACCGATGTCTCTACAGAGGCATCTACATCGGTGGCATCCCAACAAGGTCTGGCTTATTACTATGAGGTGTAAAAAGTTAGAGGACGAAAGACGACTCCTGTTAAAGCCCATCAGAGCTAAGAACAGCAAGTGTGGTGTGGTGACCAGAAGCGTTACAAGGTGGGAGGTCTTCTCCTATGGGGTTGAGATGTAAAGTTGAAATGTTTCAAATAATTGAGTGGCCTGCCAATTGTGAAATATAGTCTGCGATTCAATTTTTGACTGTAGTGAATGTGTCAGCAACAAAATTCATTACCAGATATGTGAGGTTTGCAGGCCTAATTCAATGAATGACAGCAAAATGTGTGCATGGGTAAGACTTTTCAAGGATGGGTGGGACAGTGTCCATGATGAACACCATGAGCCAGCCTACTGTAATCACAGATGATTTGGTGCATGAAGTTGATGTAAAAATTTGTGAAGACCAGCAATACATGATTTCCACTTTGTCACTGATATTTCCATAAGTTTCAAGGTCAGTGCTATACAAAATTGTTTTTAAAATCTTGCAATTCAAAAAGCTGTACTTGTGATGGGATGCCAGGCTGCCTGAACATCAAAAAAGGAAAATGGCTAGTGCTTTAGTATTTTTGATGTGATACAATACGGAAGGAGATGAACTTTTGGGCCACATTGTCAAAGTTTGGGTAATTTTCTCTTAAACGCCTCAAGTATGAGTATGCCTGTGTACATGAGACATGGATTTCTCATATCAACCCAGCATCAAAGTGGGATAGACATGGTGTCCTGTTAGTTAATTTTATGCTCAAAGGAACAACAATAAATTCAGCTGCATACTGCGAGACCTTGATCAAGCTTTGGTGTGCCATACAGAATAAGCAATGTGGCCTACTGTCATATGGAGTTTTGTTGCTGCATGATAATGCACCTCACCTCATTCTGCTGCTCTAGACTAGTAAAGATATTGTCAACAACAATTTTTTTATTTTATTCTTTACACTTTATGCACGTTTGGAATATGTAAAACAAATTATTAGGGATGTAGGATGTAGAGGGTATACTGAAATGAAACTACTAGCACTAGAAAAACACTTTATGCTACTTAAACATTGCCGCCTATGAAGATAACCACTTTTCACTTCATCGGTGTCAAATCACTAACCACAAAAAATTCCCTTCATGTAGTAAAACAGGTGGTAAATTGCTCAGCACAATGTCCAGACTGTACGGTGGGTGGTCCATTTGCTCCTATCCAAAAAATCTGATTAACTCTTAAGTTTGAGCACCAGAATGAGGTTGTCATCAAATCTTCTAGATTGGAGAAAATGGACCATCCATCGCACTGGCCGGACCTTGTGCTGGGCGATACTACCTGTTCAGTACCTGAAGGAGTTTCTCGGCAGTCAGCGGTTTGTTACCGATGAAGTCATAACAGTTTAAGACTGGTTGTCTTCACAGGCAGCTGATTTCTATGACATGGGGATAAACAATTTAGTAAAACACTATGATAAATGTTTAATTAAACAAACAAGGTAAGCATGTATAAAAGTAGCATTAAGTTTTTGATGATATCTTTATTAATTTTGTTTGCATTAATAAACAAACCTTACTTAAATAATAGACCTCATAAACATAAAGGGTTGCTGGTAATATCTCCAAATATTATGACAAATAAACCCGGGGTTTGATCAACCTTATTTTAGCTCTGCGAGTGGTCAACTATACAAGAGAATTGGCATAATTATTAATTTTTATTTCTTTGAAAGTTGTTTCATTACAGTTTACCTAATTTTGTATTTTTAATAATAAAATTAAAAATGGATTTTTGTTTTTTATATTGAGCTTTTTATGATTATTTATTTTAATTACCGAAGCTACCCTTTTATACTTTCTATGCTTGTTTCGAGTGCATTTCTCATCAAATCTAATGGCTTTTATTAGCTGGTAAAATTTGGTCTTTTTCTATGAACACCAGTTTGTATTTGTGAAGAAAAACAAATGCCCGCTGTATCATTATTTTATTGTTCTCACTGTTTGATTGTTCTGTATCTGAGTTATGACTTGAATGTTTAGATAAAGAATCACTTTCACTACCTGTTTCATTTTCAAGCAGTGTAGAATTTTGTGATTCCATAATCAGGTTTTCTTGCCATAATAAATTTTATTCACTTCACTGTTACAAGCAGTTATACAAATTGCAAATAACCAATCAACACTAAATAAATTATTAAAAAAAAAATTGATTGAAGAAAAAAACACCTCAAAAATATGAACACAAACGGTTAACCGTGTAGAACAACTAGCGACATGGTCGATCAATTCTGTAGATTGCTACTAACTGCAATGTGATTGTGTGCCTCCATGTTGTCTGCCAATGAATCATACAAATATGAAGACAATTAGTCAGAAATATTAGACCCGTTAGTGGGGACTCATTTTGCTGAATATTGTTCACTGTTTCAGGCCATATGTATTTAAAATTATGTAAGATTTACAAAATTTTCAAAACTTTACCACGGCATAGTTTCCTTTAATTTGTACAACATGAATTATGAAGCAAACTTTCACCATATGTTTCTATGAAATTTAATTACATTAGCAAGAGTAAAAAAACCTTAAATTTATGAAAAAATTATAAAATTTGTTTGACATTATATGTAGTGCATGCACTACTGCATCTTCTATATATATACATTAATACGAGGTTTGATAAAAAAGTAATGGAAAATTTTTAATTTTCTTTGAAAGATTTATCCTGTCCCCTTCAAAGTGATATTTATACTTATGCTAATGTAGCTTCCAGTCTAAAAACCCTTCTTTGGGTATGACCTTTATCTTAGCTATTGTAGAAAAACATTGTCCCTTAAGGGTCCTTTTAAGTTTGGGCAATAAAAAAAAGTCACTTGGGGGCCCTGTCTGTAGAATAGGGTGGTTGAGGCATCACACACTTATGTTTTGCCAAGAACTATTGGAGAAGTAAAGTGGTGTGCACCACTGCATTGTCATGATATAAAATCTGCTAACTATCTCTCCAAAGTACTTCGGTAGTTTTCAAAGTTATATTTCTAGGTAGTCCTCCGGTTGATTGTATGACCTGCAGATGGAATTCATGATGAACAATTACATTGTAGGCAAAAAAAAACAGTTTAAGAACCTTTACATTTGATTGCACTTTTGGTTTTGGCTACCCTGAAAACTTCCACTGTGATGACTAACCTTTGTCTTGACGTAACTACATACCAGTGTTTTGTCACCAGTTATGATGCATATGAGCAAGTATGACTTCAGTGATGCTTATGCTATTTTCATTGAAAATTTAGTTTTGTAACAAATTAGGCAGCCACCAATTTCATGTTCAAAACATTGTAGTATCTTTACCGATACTTGTCCCATAGCGAGGGAGGATAGTATGTTTCCTTTCCACAGAAGGTAGTACAGATGGCACTACGCACTCATTTTTGTACAGTTTCATATTATTGTTCAGGACATTTGTAGCATTGCACGCACACACTGTTACCAAACAATGATAATTTTGAAGTAATAATTTTTTTATATTTTACTAACATACCTGGCAATGTGCTTTGCTATTGCTAGATTTATACACTCAAAGAGTGTATATAGATTAAATGAACACATTCCCACGCGTAAATCAGTCGTGGTTTTTTTAGTCTATAGCAGGAAGTGATAATTTTGAAGTAATAATTTTTTTATATTTTACTAACATACCTGGCAATGTGCTTTGCTATTGCTAGATTTATACACTCAAAGAGTGTATATAGATTAAATGAACACATCCCCACGCGTAAATCAGTCGTGGTTTTTTTAGTCTATAGCAGGAAAGGACTGCCTTTTATATATATGTATCTATATATAGAAGAAGAGTCCACATAGTACAATTTTTATAAATATCTCAAACCCAGCTGGTGTCCATTTTTTGCAAAAATGTTTCTTTTCATGCAACTTAATTTTATTCTGAATATGAGCCAAATGCAATGTTTCCAAACGTCTCAACCCAATGCCATCTAGCAGTTCCATTTTTTTACAGAGGTATTTCTTTCATTGTAAGCAAAGATGCTCTGAATATGAGCAAAATTGGACCATAAATACAATTTTTCAAAATACCTCAACCCTAGTGTACTCGCCTGGCAGTGTACACTATGTTTTCTTTTTCATAAGCCTCCTTAATCTTCTAATTGTATGAGCTACAGCTTTACTCCAGTCTTCTTCAGTTATTTTATCCACTGCTTCTCAAACAATAATTCAAAATTATTTATGGCAAAAACTTTTCACTCAGCTACCATACTCTTAAATTTTGCCTAAATTAATTTTTTGTATTAAATCGGCAGTGGAAAGGAGGCAACTGAATAACCCTTATGAAGTCAGTTCAGCTTTTTTGATCAGATTAATTGGGAGGCTTAGCTAAATAGCTAAGCCATTCCATTCCATTCAAATGAATGGAATGGTAGAAAGTGCATTATGCATTATTATCACCAAATTTTGTGGTATATTTTCTAGCAGAGTAAGAAACCACCTTTTGAAAGTAACCGCATTCATTTCCTAGTGATAATTGTCCTATTTATTCGACATTTGGTACAAAGATCCCTTGTATTTGCTGATGTGGACAACAATGATTCTCCTGCCTTTGCTAGTAGGTTCTGTTCTGCAGCTTGGTTTCATTTCATAGGTCCATAATTTTTGTCTTACATTTACCCAAGTTTATAAATACTGTCGTTGACAAATCAAGTTTTGACACTTCCAGCAGGAATTTTCTTTTGTTTGTTTTCTTCCCCTTAAACCCAAGACCAAGCATACAAATTTACTTTCCCCAAGGAATTCATTTTGCCTGTAAATAATGACCTCTCCTTTAAAATATGCAGTATTCTTTTCAACGTATGAAGTTCTTATAGTATTTTCACAAGTCTTTAAGGATGAATCTTCTCTTTGAGATAAACATACTGCTTTGAAAGTTCTGACACAGGTTTCTTTCTGTTTCTATTTCTGTGGAGTCACTTCAAGCAGTTCTTTGGAAACCTGTTCAGTTACTTTATGAAATGGAAGAGGTTTTGTTTTCATTTGCTTTTTTGAAGATAATCCCGTCACCATTTTATCAATACCCGACTTTGGAATTTAAAAGCTGAGCCTTGACTGGTATTTGTTATTCTGCCACTACTAGCCATAACACAACAGCAATTTTTTAGCAAGTGTAAAAGCAAGTCAAGCAATATGAGAGGGAGAAACTCCAAGCAAGTCTACACAGGAAGCTTGTGTTAGGTAACGGGAGAGTAGAAAAACATAACCCACCAGTTGTGATGCATTAGAAGGCAATGCCAGCAGGAAAGGGATTCTGTGGGATAGGAAAAAATACAGTGGAGAAAATAACATTTTGTAAAAGTTAATACCTGATAGATAGATGTGCTCTTGTATACACTTAAGCTGTTGAAGCTGAAACTGCTCATTAAACTCAAACAGTTCACGAGTTTCTGAGAGTAGTATTTTTTTTACTACCTTAACATATTATTAAAATTTTCACAAAACCCCTATCTCATTTTTGTATTTAAACAAAATTGCAGACTGACTTTCCCAGTTTACACAAGCTACTACTTCAAATTTGGGATTGCTCCTAAGAAATTCAGTTGAGTTTAACCATATATACATTTGAGATTTTTATAATATTTGTCCTGGGTATTTATTTGTTAATTCTGAAAAATTTTTAAAAGGGTATAAAACTAGCTGTAGAATTTTAGTTTAAGCATGAGCAATGTTGTAAAAAAACCCACATAAATTTTATTTCTCCCAATAAATTTTGTAAATTATTTTCAATAACATATTTTATTTTATAACTGTTTTATTCACACAATATGTACAATTAATATCTATTTTAAACATACTTTTCAAGCATTTTTAGATTCCTCAGTCCTTTTTTGATAATTTCATAATTTTATTAAAATTATATTATATATCAGCACTGGTAACATACTACTGCAACCAAAATTAATAGTTTTGGAATTACGTAGGCAATGTGAAACAATATACCAATAAATAGCCTCCTCTTCGTTAAAAATAAATAATTTCTTGATTGGTAATTTGTACGACTGTTATTGTTTTTACAGTTCACTCAAAACTGAAGAAAATCTTTCTGTAGTGAAGAAAATACCAGCAGAAAGATTAATGTTAGAAACAGATTGTCCATGGTGTGAAGTAAGACCGAGTCATGCTGGTTATAAATATATTAAAACTTTTCAAAAAAGTGTCAAAAAAGAAAAGTGGCAGGAAGGTTATGCTGTTAAATCACGAAATGAACCTGCTAACATCATGTAAGTATTATCAGTGTTGATATAGTTAATAAATAAAGTTATTAAGATTCACTTAATATCTGCAGATGTTATCATTACACATTATGCAATGATACAACTATCATTAAATAACATTAACTAATGACAACACTGCATGCCAACAACCACTGTGGCCTGCATTTCATCCATTTGTTGGCCACAAAATGGAATATGTTATGTTTAAAACCACATGGGAATCGAATTTTCACTTTTCAGTACATAACATTTAAAAGAATTTAAAGCAATAATTGGTCTAAATTTTCTGTTTTTTAAGACCATAATATTACAAAAAAAAAGTGAAGCAACGTTATGTTAATGCTATTATAATTAGATTCCACATACATAATTAAGCAATCTTATGAAGATTTTAGTGTTTAAAACACTAAAATTGATAAAGTGAATAGATGTATAAAAAATTGTGACCAAATAACATACAATGCTAACTATATTTAAATATTCTTAAAAAAACTTTTATGTAAAAATATATACTAATTTCAATATTTTAATTTTCAGACAAGTGCTAGAAATATTATGTGCAATAAGAAATGAAGATCCTCAATGGCTAAGTGAAATTACTTTCAACAATACTGAAAAATTATTTTTTTCTAGATTTTAATTAATTTTTTTAATTAATAAATAATTTTAATTTATTATATGAGTAATTTATTTATTTACTTCCTAATGCTCCACATTCATCTGAGGATATCCAACATTTTAATTACTATAGCTGTGATGATAGCATGCAGCTTAGTTTTTAGTTTTCAAATCAGTATGTATACAGAAACAATACTGTGCACTTTGCTTTGTGCCTGCTGCATAACTGTTCTTATGTATAATGATGCAGCTGATGCACCTGACATCAGCTGACCTCCATCATTCTCTGAGCTGGGGTTTTCCGTTTTCACCAAATAAGAATTATTTTATTACATCATTAGTAACATATGCACTTTTCTGAAACTTTTATGTATTTTAAGGTATTGAACTTTTATGTACAAAATAACAATGTTAAGTCTCAGTTGGAGAACATATTCAAAGAGATTACAATGAAAACATTTATAACAAAATATTTTCAGTAATATTAAAGGAAAATAAATTTTTATTTATTAATGAAAGAATAAAGGAAATAAGTAATTAAATGTAAATATCTACAAAGAAGCATAAAGGGAAATAATTTATTATTTCAAAAGTGGTAAGAATTATAACAAAAATTACTTAAGGTTTTTAATTTCATTAAATTTTTGTAGTAGGTTCTAGGGACAATGATTTTAAAACTATAATGGTTATCTATTTACATATCCCCACGGCAAACAGAACTTGGTTTTTATTATGTTAAAAGAGAAGGGGCAACATATTAAAAAGATATTCTGTTATTTACTTTTACGTATCTCCAAAGCAAACAAAACTGGAATTTAAACAGATAAGCCAAACCTTTCTCATAAGCCAAACCTTCATAATAACATTGCAGAAAATAAAAAAATGCTTTGCATTTTCTGCTGTTTTACATGATTTATTTTTGTAAAGAGCTACTATAAAGAGCAAAAATTATTTTACAGGATTAATATTTACTAACTTTTATGGCATCAGTGCCAAAACTACAACAGTATTAAGAGCTGCTGTTGAGAAATGTGCCAACTCATGATAATAATGTTCATACAATGTGAGATACAAATATGTTAATATAATTTAGAAATCAATTCTAAAGAAAAAAAAATTGGGAACAGGATAGCAATTAATTTATTGATCTGTAAACAAAATAAATGATTTAATTGTACTCACATTTTAATAAATACTGATGTAATATAAAAATGATTGAACATATACATACAATATGAATATCTTATCTGTTGTACAGAGACATCTAGTAACATTCTTTTAGAGACTTCTATTTTCATTCAATACTTACATAATTACAGGTACAGATAGAAAACTTTTAAAAAATGTAATAAATAATATAATTACATTTAAAAAATACATTATAAATAAATTTGATTGCATTCTAGTTAAAAAATTTTTATAAATAAAAAAATTAAAAATATTTATATTTACAGATATTTATCAATTTTGTTTATGGTGATGTACCATTAATGAAGGAATGTTTCCCCAACAGTTTTTCATTGTGTTAATCAAGCATAAATACTAACTAATTTATCTTGGACCCAAATGAATGCCTTTGCTGCATAACTGAATGCAGCATCAATACCCTGAATAGCATATTTCTGCAGGTTTTCTGAAGACAGATTCCCTCTGTAAGCATCATAAAATATTATTTAAACATTATATTTCTTATTGCTAATCCCTGAATATATAATATTATATACAAACAACAAGGCACAGAATACTTATGATAACTATAAAGTACTATTATAAAAACATAAATACAGTAATGAGACGACTGGTTCAGAAAAACTTTTTATTTACAATCCAATTATACATGGACTCTTATCACCTTAGAAATAGTCCCTTGGGAAGCCATGCACACTTGGGAAGCCATGTTGGAACTCAGAAACCGGAATATTCTTCAGATGGTCGTTTACATTTTTTTAATGCTTTCTACTGTTCCAAAATGGTGTCCTTTTGAGATGTTTTCTTTACAGGAACAGGAAAACGTCGCAAGGTGAATAAGGTGGTTGAGGAACTACAGGGATGTTTTTCTTTGTCAAAAACTCATTAATTGAGAGTGCAGTTAGACAAGGTGCATTGTTATGATGCAGCAGCCAGTTGTCTTTGATGGCTCTTAATCTTAATGGTTAATGACTGTAAATATATTGATTTACAGTCTTATAGACAAACTCCATATGCCCTTTTCAACGAAAAAGTTTCAGCAGCATTCTTAGGGTTTGTTTACTCTCATACAGCAACAATAGATTATAAATATTAATACCTGATATAAATAAGCTGTTCATATAACCATATGTTTACTAGTAACTTTACAGTGTTAATTTACAGACCTTGTATATATTAGTGTTTTTTTTAGGCAAAAAACAGCTTTCGCATTATCATCGCCCAGACATATACCTTTCTTTACTGCAACAAATATATTATGTATATCTATATCACATTATATATCTAAAAGAAAATGATAAAATTACTATCTGCTTTACATTAATTCAAATATTAGAATATAAATGGACGGCCCTAAGAAATCGTAAAACATATGATAACATTTCATTAACCCCTAGAATAGGAGTTAATAGGCATTGCGTTACTTACAACACAATGCCGCATAACAGTAATCCACAAGGATGTGGTGCACTGTTAGTTGGCAGTCATAACGTGCACAAACAGGTGCATATGTTTGCATCATCAGATATCGATGAGTGAACCTAGGTTGCCTTATTTGCAAGCGGCAAATAATAAACTCCTCTTGACTGTTATTTCTGCATGAGGAGCTCCTCGGTGACAAAGTGTTCTTAATGGGATGAAGTTTATTGTTAATATTAGCATTCCATTTGCTTAGTTACATTATGAACCACCTCGATCTAGGCTGTTGCTGGTAAGAAAATACCACATCAAAGGTTGCACTTTAATGCGAGCCACATAAGATGAATGAATGATAAGACTGCATTGAGCATATTTAGAGCGTTTGCCTGCACCGACAAACAGGCCACACAGCTGTAGTCTAAATGGCAACACACAAAACTCAGTAGAAGTACAACATGCATACATGATCGGCTCCCCAATGGAAATTAGATAAAACTTTCACTATGTTTAATATTTTTATACATTTAACTTTCAGCTCCTTCAAATGTTACCCACATTAGTAGTTGGTCAAACCACATTGCCAGAAATGCAACCTGCATGCTTGCCTCAACTGGTTCACCATGTAAATACAGGAGGGTCAATATATTTCCTCAACCATGAAAAGGAAATGCACTTCATTTTTTCCAGGGAAAACATGAATCCAGTGGATTTACACCATGATTCTAAGTGGGTTATTGTGTTTTGAAGCAGTCTCTGACTTATAGTTGTTTATATACCGCTTCATACAATAGACTTATGTTTTTAAATGCACTTCGAAAACTGGATTATTTTTTTCATCTTGTGATATCAGAATCTTAGTAAGTTTATTACTAAATTTTAATTATAAATATAAATTATACAAAGTATTGATAGATTATCAATTTAAAATTAGCTAAAAAAAATCTTTATTTATCAGCATGTGAGTTAACTGAAACATAGATGATATTTAGCTCTACAAGTAACACCTTTACTCTCTTTACCATATGGACTGTCTATCATTAAATAATTTGTTATATACTGTTTGGTCTCATAACGGCTGAGGATGCCAAGGCCTGTACATTTAGTGGTTATTGGATGCTACCGGGTAGGAGGCTGCTGTCTGTGGACTAGCGTGAGTTAGTTATTTTATTGTCTTCAGTCTAATGACTGAAGCAACAATTTATGAACTTGAATAATCTGATATAGAGACTGGTTACATTATAATACTTTTCCAATTTTCATCACTCACATTTTTTAAACTTGATAAAGTGAAGTCTATTTGTGATCTAGTTACAGTAATTTAACTTATTTAGTAGTCACGCAAAATTAAATAGATTGCATGGTAAATTAATGTTAGAGATACAGTTCCTAAAAGTGAAAACTCTGGATGAGAAGAAACTATGGTCTAAAAATTATTCCATGATAGCAAAAAAAGGAAACAAATTTTTCTGAAAAACAACTCAAGTAGTAATGCAATAATAGATTTCTGCTTCAAAGCTAACCAGTTGTTTTTCTTAATCTAATAAAAAGTCTTTGCTTATTCCAACTTCTTTTTTTTTTGTAACAAAATAAATTTAACATTGTTTGAAATGAATTACATAACAAAAAAGAGAAGGATGAGCAAAAAAAGCAAAGCATGGTCGCAAGGAAGAGCAAAAATATTTTTAAGTAAATAAAATTTTTGTTCGATTTGGTTTATAATTCCAAAAGCCCAGTTATAAACAATTTTCATTGGTTATGTTCATGAAGAAATACAGTTTAATTCTAGAGTACGAAATCATGAAGTAGGGTATAGTTTCCTACATTCATTCATTTTTTACTTCACGAGTCTTTGATTTGTTTTTCAGTCTTCATGTTATACTACATGAAACTCTCTGCAATCAGTGCAACCGTATGTATAAAATGAAATAAGCTATTTTAATGTTTATTTCTATAGAAATAATATTAGACTACTTTTGCAGCTGTATAGATACAATTGAAATTATTTATTAAAGAGAGCTCTCTGCTCGTTCTTATTTTTTCAGATAAAAAGTAATAAGAATTTTTTATAAGTATTTGATATAAATATTTTTTATTATAGCAAAAAGTGAAGAATATTTTTTATTTATTTTTATTATGTTTACACCTCTGTATTAATTTCTGCAAGACAAAAACCTTAAACTTTGTACTTTGTGTATTATAACAAATTCTGAAGGTAATCAGGGTAAGAGAAATATATAGAACATTTAATTTCTTATAACATCATAAACTAAAATAAACATGTAATGAAATTACAATTTATTTAACTGAAAAACCTTGGATGCCTAAATATGTCATATACATGTTATTTTTTAATCTTCCATGTCCTAAATGACAATTAAAGATTCATCTAATTATTAATGTAAAACATTTTACTTACACAAAAACATTTTTCTGCAGCCATTCTACAGCAAATTGCACAGCTGTAAAAGTGAAGTAAAATGATTCAGTTAGAAACACTAGAGTTAAAGATAAGAATATCGATGAGTAGTGGGCAATAGCGTCAAAAATGTTAGACCACAGTTGTCTGTCCACAAGATCAGGTGCATAAACTTCAACCTGTGAATAAAATTGAAACAAATAACTACAGAAGCTGAACTATTAAAAAATAACACTGGTAAAGCAATTTATAAAAAGGAAGATATGCAATGAATGATTCATACCACTAGTAACGTGAAATAAAAAGTATTTATGTGTTCAGACAAAGAAATAAATAAAAAATGTGTTTGTGGACATCTACTGTACACATTCTAATAGATATGTCAATTATACATTACAAAAAATCTATTTGTACTATCAGGTCTGTAGTTAAATAATTGATCTTAACTACAGTATGCCTCTTGCTGTGCTTCTCTACACTTACTTTCATAAAAGTTAATCTCATTAAACAATTAATGTAGCAAACAATAAAATTTGAACAAAGTTCCTCTTTTGGGCAAATGAATACATCCAAATCCATCTAGAACTACATATTAGTTTACACTAATTAAAATAACACTTCATACCATTCCTTACACGTCCTTTTTTGTAAATTGTATTCTTCAGGTGACCAGATTGTTGACATAGCAATCTTCATCAGTATGAGCACACACTCGCCATAACCTTACACACACAGTGTCTCTTGGTATGGCCCCATATGCAGTTTCATAGAAAAAAATCACACGCCGATAAAATCTGGAAAATGGGATGGCTAGTTGTTATGATCAAACTGGGAACAAGGTACTCTGGACCATTTTTCATAAGACTGTCATGTACGTTCTTGCTGTACAAACTGTTGCAACATCATAACCATCTGTTGTAACAGTGTCACCTGCGTCATCCTCAAAAAAAGGGACAAATAATATCTAGAGAAGACACTCCACACAGTAACTTTAGCACTATTAGTAATCATCATAAAGCTTTAATGGGCTGAGAGGTGCCCATTGTTTATGTAAACAGATAAATGAAACTGGACCTCATCAGACATCATCAAATAGTTCAGAAAATCAGGTTGTTTATCAATTCCAAAACTGTGTACAGAGATTTTGACATGCCTCTAGATTTCTGGGCAAAAATTCTTGCACCACTTGCATCTTGTATGGATGGAACTTGTTATCCAGATGCAAAATCCATTGCACACTTTGTCTGATATGTTATGGGCTTGTGAATGCTGATGATCTGATCGCACTGAACTTTCCTCTAAAGCAGTTCTTATTGATGCAATGTTGTCCGGGAGGTGAACCGGATATGTGGCCTACCAGTGGCTTCTTGTTTCTGTGACAGAACTTGTTCAAGCCAATTTTGAAATGTTGCTGAAAAAAGTTTCAATTGCAAATATACAATGTTCATTGTCTGCCAAGATTATGTAATGTAGCAGACAGAAAATGCTTTCAACAGTGAAATAAACATTAGCTCTGTAGCAAGCCATGATCAACAATAGCGCACAATTAAAAAATGGGTCATTGTATAGAATGGTGTACCTGGTATAAACATCGGTACATCACAGTCCAGCTGTTTTTTTTTTCTATTGACATACATATATTATAAATAGATTGAGAACTTGTTTATTTTATGCAAAAAAAATTATGTCCTTAAAAATTTTTAACATTTATTATATACAAATAAATATATATTATGTATTAATAAATAAACTTAACTTACAATTTTTCACACCTATTTGAAAAATTTCCATTTAAAAAATAAATTATTTTAACAGTTGAATTTTATGGAGTGAGGATATTTTATCTAATAAAATACTAACTCTTCTTAGGCATGCAAAATTCAAATAATATAAGCTTTGTAACATTGCTTTTTGGCAACACTTTATTTATTGATATTACAATAAAATTTATTAATTTAACCTTCTATATATATATGTTACTTAACCTTCTATATATGTTACTCTATATTAAGAAACTTCACAGTGAAAGAAATGCTCATATATACTGAGTGTATATTAAGAATTATGATTAAATTAAAGCCTCCTTTTTGTAAAAGCCACTGTATTCATTATTCAACACTAAAATAATTAAATATTTTAAATCTTAAAGGAAAGCTCAATATAAATTTATAAGTCTGATTAAACAAGCTCTTAACCCTAGAATCATAATCACTCTTCTGATGCGAGATCGCCGAAATTAAGTCAGCTGTGTTGTAGCATAATGGGGATTCCCTATCACCATTCTAATTGTCCCTTCCTGCTTCCTGTCAGTGCCCCACGATAGTTCATGCATAATGGTCTATTGTTCTGAGGTTATGTCATCTTAGTAGTAGTCTATGAGGTGAATGATAATGGTTAGTGTAAGTACAGATTTTTTTGCGTTGTCTATTGTACAAAACATTAGTATTAGTGCAAATGGTGTTTTTTTTTTTAATTATAAATAGTATATGTAATAGTGTAATTATAAATAGTATATGTAATAGTGTAATTATAAATAGTATATGTAATAGTGTAATTATAAATAGTGTATCAAAATAATCTTTTGCATATTATTTTTGAATTTTACAATAGTCATACAAGTCATTTTTTGAAAGAATACTGACACCTAACAAGTTTTAGTAGAACTACAATCGCATGTATCAGAAGGTGACAATATTTTTTTTTTTATGATGATTTGGATGAAGGAAGTCCAGAGGAAGACAATTTGGAAGTTGAATCACAGTATCCCAGTGAAGCTGATGACACTGACCAAGACCCAGATTACTACTACTCAGACACTGATCCTGGTCCAGAACCGGAGCAAGAACAGAGGCTTTGGGATAGTGATGAGAATGAAGAGGAAGTTACAGCAGCATGCATAGGAATCCACAAGCTTATTTAAACTCACCTAATGTTTCTAACTTCAATTCTGATCTTGGCCAACCATCTGCTAGCAATAGTATCTGTGAATCAAATATAAATTTACCACATAATGCAGATGATTCTCATTTGGTTACTATTATGAACCTCAGTATTTATAGTACTGAAGATGATGAACCAAACTATAAAACCTCATCAGGTGAAAGTTCTACTGATGAATGCTCAGACATGGATACAGACCCTGAAGAGAAGATTACAATGCAGAAATGAAACTTATACAAATAATGCTGACAATATTATTTATTCATCTTCCTTAGAAAAATACAAGAATATTGCTTTGCCAAGAACAAGGACTCCAAGGAGGAAAATTGGCCATGTGTGGTCTTTTAAGCACAAGCCTAGGTCAGGTAAAGCTCAATGAAGAAATAATGTTCATTTCCACCAAAAACCAATGAACAATGTAGAAAATCCTGGAGACTGTTTTAAATAGGTTATCACTCCTGATATAATTGACTGTATTATGAAAAACACCAACAAAAAAATTTCTCATAAATCTGCAACTATTAAACCTATCAATTCAACTGAAATGGAAGCTTTGTTAGGGCTCCTTGTTCTCATAATGTCTATGAAAGACAACCATTTATCTTCTACTGACCTTTTTGACCCTGCTTTTAGTGGAACCTGATATGTGATGAGGAAAGATAATTTTGACTTATTGTTGAACTGTTTAAGGTCTGATTAAAAAAGGCTACTCGTCCAGCCCGCAGAAAAGTAGATTAACCCACCCCCAATACAAGAGGATTGGAAGATGTTTATTTAATCATGTAGGAGTAACTACTGCCAGAACCATACATCAGAAATTGATGAATTATTTGGATTTAGAGGCTACTGCCCTTTTAGAATGAACCACCTACCTTCTAAGCCGATTAAATGCAGAATTAAAATACTGATGCTGTGGCAACATAAAAACCAAATATCTGATTGACAGTACCCATATTTAGCAAAAGACACCAACATGTCTGGTTTACCTCTGGGTGCTTTTTTCACAAAAGAACTAACTAAAGCTATCCATTGCACCAGAAGAAATGTGCCCATGGAAAATTAATTTTCTTTCATCTCCTTGGCCAAAGACATGCTTACTAGCCACAGTTTGACATTTGCAAAACTCTACAGTCTCCAGAAATGAAGTATTACGTCCAAGAAAGATTCACTCAGTCATGTTCTGCTATGATGATTTGATACTGATTTCCTACAAGGCTAAAAAAAAAAATTGGACACATGACAAAGGTACTGTGTCAGAAACAACAGGCAAAGCTGAGATTGTTGAGTTCAAAAACTCTACAAAAGGGGCTGTAGATACATTTGATGAAATGTCAAGTAGTATGTCATGTAGTAGGAAGAACTGAAGATGGCCGCTTTGCCATTTTTTATGGATTCATAAATAGTACTCTGGTCAGTGCATATATCATCTATGCTCATAACATGTAGCAAACAACAAGAAACCTCTTTCCCAATGGGAGTTTGCGAAAAAAATCAGTGAAGATCTAACAAAACAACATCTTCTGGAATGACTTCAAGTCCCAAAACTGAAAAGAAATCTGAAGTCTAAAATTGAAGAACTATTTGGTGCAGACACCGCAGCTAGGGAGCCAGGTCAGGGACCAGCAGGAAGCAAAATACATGCCTACTGCCAGTCCAAAAAAAGGTGGATAACAAGATTTTCCAATTTTAAGTTTTATTGTGGTGAGCACTAGGAAAAAAATGTTTACAATTCTTAATGGCTTCAAGTGGCAAAAGTGAAGATTTTTGTGACAACAGTAAGGGAATCAGAACAATGTACGAAATGTATGATTTTTTCATAACTTCAAACTATTAGAAATATAAGTTTTGTCTATAATTTGAGTTACAACTTTTGTTCTGGAATTCAACATTCTCATATACTATTAACATAAAAACAGAAAGGTTTTATAAAAATACATTTTTTTACAATATTTTAAAATTTGGATAGCAACACAATATTTTTCTTTTGGCATTCAAGAAAAACCTATAAAATGTTTGTAAAGTCAATTTAGACTTCAAAACCATTACAAATAAACATGTACTTCAATTTAATATTATAACAACAAAGTTTTGTTTAAAAATGTATTTTTCACAATTTTTTTAACCCAAGTAGTCTCACAGATGAATGATTATGGTTTAGTGTCACAAAAAAATATGATTATGATTCTAGGAGTTTGATTGGTTCTCTTCCTTTTTGTTCCTAAAAGTACAATTTAAGTATTTTGAAATATTTAATAAATTTCTTATACTATTTTTTATCATACATAAATAGTAATCAATCACAAAATACTATAAGGCAAGTTAAACGTTTGATAATTAAAAGAGATTTAATATAAATTTACTTAATTGCATAAAATAAATAGAATGCTGTTCAACAGAAAAGAAATAAGATTATTACATTATTTCTATATAAGTAATACTAAGTTTATAAGTATATAAGTAATACTAACCCATTGTGAGATAAATGCTAATACTAACCCATTGTGAGATAAATGCTAATTTCTCTCCAGCATATGCAAGTATAACAACCAAAGCCTTTTGTACTTGTTTATATACAATAAAAGAATATTCTGTAAATGATGCCAAGTATGGTTTGCTCACTTCTACTGTTTTTTTATAATAAACAGGAATGTTTTTCACACCCCAACTAGAAAAAAATCATACATAAACATAAAATAGATTTCATTAGAGAAGAAAATTATATTAACAAATAACAAAAAACTTTCAACTTTCTAAGAAAGACAAAAAAAGGGAGTTAGAAAAATAAAGAAATCCCTAGTTGGATAAAGGATATTTGGGCATGCTTAATTCTTTCATTTTTCAAATGAAAACCAAATAATAATAGTAGAAAAACATACTACTTATAGAAATTTTCATCATAGTATATGTTGAATGTATAGTTGTCTCAAATTACATTATGTATTTTTTTAGTGGTACCTTAACTATGGAATAAGAATATGAATTTGCAAGGAATTAGTTCTGTGTTTAAGTTAATAACATGGGTGATTGAAGCAAATAAAAAATAAATGGTCTTTTTTGCAAGGGAATGATTAAGATTAAATTAAAAGAGAAGCATGACAAATGAGTTAACTAAAATAAAATTTTGAGACTGAAATTAGTGATGTAAGTTTCAATGATTTCAATTCATTGTTCTAATGTATAACTACAATTCTGTTACCCATTAAAATAAAATTTAATTGTCTGAAAATCCTAGAAAAGTAAATACGACTAATTAAACATTTTTTTGTATGTTTAATAAAGTTACAAACTAAAAATATTTGATCATAAAATAGTCTACCAAATCTAGTCTAGTGAATCAAGAACAACTATGCTACAATAGGCTAAAATCTGTTATCTTTCAGAAAAACAATTTTCTCATAACACATAATCTTTCACCCAAACATATGTTCATACAATTACATGTAATATAAACATACGCCAAACAAGATAAGAAGGGGAGTTTGGACCACTACACAAGATAAAAACAGAAAGATCTGAAGGTTATCAAACAGAAAAAATTGCATGTATATTTCATATGAAATCTAGGTGTAAGGCCTTAATTTAATAATTACAGTGATTATTATTAAGGGGGTAAAAAATGTTTCACAGTGGTACCTAATTACTGAAAATTATTATTGATTAAAAAATTTTTCTTTAATGCAGGCTTGAGGAAGATTAAAAGATTAATGAAACACATTAATTTAAGAGAACACTGTTTACTTAGAATATTATTTTACTTAACGAAATTCATTTAACTTACATAGAGGTTAGGCCACTGGCTTTAATCTAACATGGTTACCTAATCTTTGAACCTAGATTAAATTTATCTCTTCTCCCTCTCCCAAGAAATCATTAACCACACACTCTATATTTATTTTGCTTGAAGGTATAGTTTTTATAATAAACACCATTATTTAAAACATTATTTAATTTACATATTATTTTTTCCTGAACTGTTAAGACTATGTAAGACAAAAGGGAGTACATGCAATAAAAGATTTTTGTTTTTGTTTAATGATATATTCATCAGAAACATTATATATGAGACCCAAGTCAACTATTTTTAAGAATAAGACCTAGGAATTAACATAACAGAGAATGTAAAAGGTGAAGCGGCTGATAAATTAGTATGCCAAATTCTTTGAAATTCAGAAACAATATTCAGGCATATAAATGACATTTTTACTTTGTTCACCTCAGGAACTTGCAGCATGTGAACATTATTTGATCTAAGCAACTTTGACTGGAGTCTTATACTAATACTATACACGTTTCACAGCTGTAAAAGAGTGGAAACTGTGTCTAAAATAAAAGAGTGGTAACTGCATCTAAAAAAACAAATTAATGCAATAATAATCTCATAACTGTTTCAGTTGTTAAGATAATTCTATTCCTGAATTTTCCTTTTGAATGTGTGATAATTTTTTAAATTGCTCTTTTTAAATGTTAAAAAATAGATTTTAAATATATTAAAACAGAATCATTATTGCACTATTCAATGAGCTGTATCTTTTATAAACTGTTGTCACCTTCTGTCACGTACAGTTGAGGTTATGTTCAGCAAAGTTCTGTATTACCAAAACAAAGTTCAGCAAAGTTTTGTAGCTTATTGGTAGCTGAACAACCTTTTTACATAATAACTCAATTATGTATGTAGTTAAATTATACTAGTCAACAAAAAAATTTTTTTTTGTGTATCTGGAATCGTATATGGTGATTTTAACTAATTTTGAGGTGCTGAATTCAAAACTGTTATCAGAATTAATGTAATATGTCACATTTTTTAGATTCATACAATTTATTTACAAATACATGCATAATCACTGTGAAATCAATATTAAAAAAAAAAAAAAAATATTTATGTGTACTCATTTAAAATTTGGTTGTCAACTTGTATTTAATCAAACACAGATATATTGAAATACATAATACAATTTTAAAATAACAGTTCTAAAAGTCTAAATCATTGGAAATGTTTTTAAAAGTTTAAATCATTGGAATTGTTTTACCTTTAATTTTTAAAATATGTTGATAAACTTTTTCAGTTGTACAGTGTTAGATCAGATTTCTCTAAACAAAATCAACAGTAGTCACCCGTCAATCTTCCTTAGCTCTGATGCTCAATGGTCAGAATATCCTGATGGAAACTCTCTCTTTGCTTATCACTGAGAGCCAAATGTTTGGGGGAAAAAGTCTTGTGGGATAGTAGGAAATGAATTTTTAATGACATCCTACATCATCAACATCTGCAGTTTTCTAACAGTTTATTAAAGTAAAAAAACAAATTTTCATCTTTTCTATTGCCTAAAAATCCAACAACATTGAAGGATTTCCATACAACTAGTTCACATTCGCTTCGCTTATTGTCATAGGTTGTCCTTAAGCAGTTTCTTGATTTGCAGGCTGATAAATATACCCCCTTGAGCTTACCATCACTCACTTTAGGAAAACTTATTTTTAAATGATTAAATCCTGGTCCATCTTTATCCAGTACCTTTACAAAATTTTTCATGAGCGAGTTTTATGTGAAGTGGTGGCAGCAAGATTTTACAACCCTCAATAACTCAATTTTTTTAGTACAAATGCTTTACATTTTTTCACCCGCCAAAAAGTTGACTTTTTGTTATCACAACTATCCCAAGACAATCAAAACATTTCGTAAACCCCACTTGTAAACCAAGAAGTAACACAACAACTGCTTTCAGATCACTACAAAAACTTACCATATATGCTCATTGTATTTTATTGCTCCTAATATTGACTGCCATAGCTTCATACGTTTCTTGAATGTTGACTGCATGAAATAATGGAATGAATGGCTGTTTGTTACCATTATGCAATAAAACTGCTTTCATGCTAACTTTAGAAAAGTCAATAAAAAGATCATTCTTCAGGAATATGCTCTATCATCAGGCCATGACATCAGTACAAACAATGAATTTTTCATAGTAAAATAAATTGAAAGAACTTTTAGAATTAGAACGATTAGAATTTGAAATTCTAATCGTAGTAACTTTTGTTTTTTCCACTAAAAGATTCCACTGTTCCAGTCTAAGAGTCCTGTAAATAAAGTAATAAAACTGGTTCAAAAAACTTTTTATTTACAATCTAATTATACATGGACAACCGTTGAAACCGTTGAAACAACCAACCTTTGAAATAGTTCCTTTGGCAAGCCACGCAACACTTCAAATGGTTTTCCCATTCCTCATAGCACTGTTGAAACTGAGAAACTGGAATATCCTTCAGATGGTTGGTTAATTTTTTTTAATGTTCTTTACTGTTCCAAAATGGTGTCCTTAGGGTGTTTTTTTAAAATCGTTAACAGGAAAAAGTTTCAGGGACTCAAGTCAGATGAATAAGGTGGTTGAACTACAGGAATGTTTTTCTTTGCCAAAAATTCATTAATTGAGAGTGCAGTGTGACAAGGTGCATTGTCATGATGCAGCATCCAGTTGTCTTTGATGGCTGTTCTCACGCGAATAACTCGTTTCTACAGTCTTTCAAGAATTTCTCAGTAAACATATTGATTTACAGTCTGTCCTGTAGGCAAAAACTCCTTATGGACAATGTCATTATTATCGAAGAAACAAATTAGCATGGTTTTGATTTGCTCATTATTCCTTTTTTGGGATGTGGTGAGTTTGAAGTGTGCCACTTTAAGCACTGGCGTTTTGTTTCTGGGTTGAACTTAAATATCAAAGATTCATCACCAGTAATAACATTTTTTAGAAAATCAGGATCAGTTACAATTCGCCACAGATTGTAGCACATTTCCACAGTGAGGTTTTTTGGGACCAATTTTGCACAAATTTTGTTCATGTCAAATTCGTTTGTCAAAATTTGATGGGCTGTGGTATGGTTCAAATTTAATTGTTCTGCAATCATTCTGACAGTTAATTGTCGGTCATACCATATCAAGTCTCTGATTCGCTTAACACTGTTGTCACTTTTTGATGTTAACAGTCTACCAGAACATGGATTGTCCGCAACTGACTCCCAGCCTTCTAAAAATGCTTTAAACCACCTAAAAACTTGGGCGCCTGAGAGAGCATCATTTCCATATGGCCTTTTCAATTTTGAAAAAGTTTCAGTAGCATTCTTACAAAGTTTCAGTAGCATTCTTACAAAGTTTCACAAAACTTGATTGCACAACGTTGCTCATAATTAGTATCACTCATTTTTTAAATGTACAACAAAAACTTATTCCATGAAAAGTTTGTTTAAATCTCACATGGAAACAATAGAATAAAGATATTAATGCCTAATATAAATTAGCTGTTCATATAACCATATGTTTACTAATAACTTTACAGTGTTGCCACTTTGTGTGTAAAAAACTAATCTCATTACTTTATTTACAGACCTTGTAGACCCCAGAAGTTCAGCTTGCTGCTTTGATAACTTTAAATTGGGAACTAAATCATTAAATTCATGTTGTTGAATTAAACGATGAGGAGTCTCATCAGATACAAGAAGAAATTCTTCAACATCCTCTGTTTTATTTTCAAGATTGTTCTAGCAATGTCAGATTAGATGGTAGTACAGGTACAGGTAACTCCTCTCCATGTAGTACAGACTTTAGAGCTGTGGATAAATATGCGTAGTTTCTATTTTTTAATGAATATTCAAATATATCTGTCATACAAAAGTAGCAGTTGGAGAAGTGGTCCTAACAGTTCACACCAAAACAGCAAATGGCATGGCTAGTCGTTTCTCCATCAACCATTCAGTTAAGAGTTAATGAGCACAATATGCAAATAACATGAGGTGCTCAGATTTTATCTTAATTCAATCAAAATAAAATTTATAAGCTGTTTTTATCAATTCAGAAATAGTATTTCTTGAGATTTAGATGCAAATTTAATATAGACATAATAAAAATTGTCTGAATAATTTGAACTTACATGAACTTTTGTAGAAGCCATGTTATAGCAAATAAAAACAAGAAAAATCACTTTTGGGTTAAAAAGAATCAATGAAAATGTAGTAAAACACTAATAACTCTGTGAAACAACTAAATAAGACTTTAAACTTTGTAGTAGGCAACAACAGATGTCTGTATGACATACAGACATGTTTGTACATGTCTACTTCTCATGATACAGTGCATATATATACATATATATATATATATATAAATACCTATACTTTTTTTCTTTATTAAGCATGTATGCATATTGTTTAAAAGTACAAATACAGAAACTATTCTTAATTGTAACTTGCAGTTGATCAAAATGATTCTATTATAAAAAAAGTTTTCAAATTTACGATTTACGTAAATCTATCTGGTAACACAATTTCAACAGCTAATATGAAATCAGCACCCAAATTATAGTGAGAAAAGTTGTGTAACATGTTAGATATAAATTTTGTATTGACTAGTGTTACTTTTTTTTTTTTTTAATAAACAAAGTTATCTCTAAGTGACAGGAATATTTTCAATTAAAAATATTTAATTGAAAATAGTATTAATTATTGTAAATTTTAGTCTTTAATTTCCATTTTTCTATCTGGATAGTATGTTTATACATTCATTGCAAGATAGTAAACTGAATTTCCTTAAATTATGGTTATGTATAATTTCTGTGATCACCCACAAAGCTATGCACGGTGTATCCTTCATACGCTGCTGACAAAAGTGGCTAATGACAATAGTTTTTATAAAAAAAAAAATGTATATAAATATGAATAAGATTATACAATTATATATACATACTCATATGATCGATCAAAATATATTTTACTATGTTTTATAGCACTTTCCACATGTGGATATATACCTATGTCTTTTGTGAATCTACCAGTAGAAGACGCTAGAAAAAAAACAAAAGAACACATACAATTATAAAAAAGTCATAAATAATTTCTGCAGTATGATGCAAAACCAAATTACAAATACAACTTAAGAATGAATTAATATAAATTACAATTTTTAACTGCTAATTCTTCAAAGGATTTGATGAATTTAAAAATTAATCATGAAAAAGAACAATTCATTTTAATTTCATAATCACTAAAAAACAGGAAATTAACTAAATAAATACTTAAACTAATTTCAAATAATTTTTTACTTAATATACTTCTAATATTAATACAATCCTATTTTTATTGCGGTTAATGTATACTAAACACCTGATTATCAAAATAATATGAAAGACAAGATATAAAATCCAAAATATTAATTACTTTAATAATTTTTTTTTTAATTTTAATGAAAAACAAAAAATTACTTAAAACATTGTCAGAAATTATTTTAACAAAACTATTTAGCCTCTAATTAAGATAAATTTTACGAAAATGTATGTGCTTTTTTTTCTTAAAAGCCAGAACATATAAGAATCCACACATAAGTGTTAAAAGTTGTCCATAATACAACTAATCACTTTCATACCATACAAACAATCAGTTTTCCTTACATTATACATCTTTCACCCCCCCCCTTTCATTGATAATGTACTGAAGAACTCTAGTAATAAAACACAAAAAGATAATAGCTACATCTACTTACATAATAATGCGGCATAAATAACAACAAAAGATAATAAATAAAATAGAATAATAAACCAAGTGACAAACAACGTAAAAAATAAACAACTTTAGAATATAATTAACAAACATTCACCAAAAATTGTCAACATTTTCAGAAAAATATTGCTTTCAAAAAACACAAACATACATAAGAAATTATGTATGTAATACATATTACATTACTGTATGTAATACAGTAAACACATCAACCAAGAGTATCTTGGTTGATGTGTTTACTGCAATAATTGTTACTAAATATACATAAACTAGATGTATTCATTGACAAAAACACGTACGAACACTACAGAAAAATTAAGAATCAGTCTTTGCAAATCACTCTGTAGAAACTGGACAACACATAATATCAAACACAAGATTAAAATTTTACACAGCCTATAAATACCACAAACTCAACATAGCTGGCAATTTAATATTGCACTTAATAAAAAAAAAATTACATATACAGACAATATAACAGCACCATGTCCAACACACCAGTGAAAAATGACCACATTATAGTTGTAAAAAAAAAATCTTGTTTCTGATAAACATAACAGATATTTAGAAATAAATATATTTATCTGTTTAGAAATAAACAGATATTTTCAGATATTTAGAAATTAAATCTTATTTTGTAATCAATTATTATTTTGTAATGATTTTAACACATTCAGTGCCATAGGGAAATTATCACTCTTCAAAAACTCCAACTTGTGCATTTTTCTTATTTTGATTTCATTATGAATGTAACCACCTACATTTACAAATAAAGGGTAACATATTTTATACTTTTAGTGATAATTTTTCAAAAATGCCTCTTTGGTTGCTTGAATGAAAACATTAGTTGTAGGACTTGTGGATGCCTTTGAGATAATAAAATACGTACATGTGTAATTTTTTGTTATACGGTATGGTTCATAACATTCAAAACACAAACCAGAAAGATCTGGGCATGTCTTACAATAGTATATTTCATCTTTCCACTTATCATTTTTAGCACATTGATGGAATTTTTTCTGTATTGTGATCTTGCTTTTCACTATCTTCATATCTGCTAATGAAATGATTTCCTTCAACAGTTGGACCAGGCACTATTTCTTCCAGTGATAAACTTTCAGACAACAATTCCAATGTTACAGCCAGTCAGAAATCATGTAAAGGAATTTTGGTATTTTTGTACTTGCAAGAAAGTTTGAAAGAATTTAATAAAATCATCTCAATAATATGAAACCCTAGTTTTTTATACCAGTTATTTTTTAGGCAATCCACAATACCCACTGTACCTTCCTCTGCACTGCAAACATGTTGACCAACACGCATGTGCTGCTTGCATGTACTGGAAACACAATGTGCGTGCATGTGCTAGCTTTTGCACATATTAACTCTTGAGTGTTTCTCTTTCATTCAACGTACAGTTCGTCTTTCTAAAATGCTTTGTTCCAAAGCTATAATCATTTAAAACCCCACTATTATTTTACAGACACAGTGTCTACACAATATAAATCTCTTAATCATGTTTACTAAACATCTGGTAAAATATGTAAGAACTTACCATAATTTATAACTCACTTAAATATTATTAACAATATAATTTATTTACTTAAATATTTTGAATTAAATTAAAAAATAAGAATTTAAAAAAAAAAATATATATATATATATACACATATAAAAACCTTAAAGTTGTCTATTTGTTTTAGCATAATGCGAGAACCAACTGACCAATCCCTTTCAAGGTTGAAGAATACAGTGTGGATTTTCCTCACCAAAGGTCTGTGTACTTTAGTTATTACTATTCTGTTGTTTGTAATAGTTTCTTTTTCAGGTTTCTATAGAGCCTAAATATTTTAATTGTTATTTATCAGTATTATTCCTGTAACCATGAGGTAACAAACAATGTGTTTGTCCAAGGGGTAGAACCCGCTGGCTAGATGGTAGTGGTAAGCAAAGTGAACTCTGCAGCCCTGTGACCCCCGGACTTGCTTTGGCCCCAATTGTCCAGGGGGTGAAGCCCCAACTGACTAGTAAGTGTGTGTGTGTGTTTATATATATATATGTATATAGTAAAGGCATTTCAACCATATAAAAAAAGGAATAAAACTGTAAACATGATAAGTAATTTTATTTATCAATCTCTTCTAAGCTACTGGAGTTCCAATAAAAAAATGTTAATTCTGTTGTAAATCTCAAATTTAAAGCACCTCAAATATAATAAATAACAGTTGTCTTCAATAACCATAAGTATGTAAAATATCATTGGTTACTGAGGAAATAAAAACGACTGACACTAATTCAACATAAATCAATAATTCATTTAATTTCAGAAAACATAAGTTCTCTTTATGAATTTTTAGATAGGAAATTAAATAAGAAGCAGGATATAGTATAAAAAGTACAAGATTGATCAACCAATTCTTTATAACTAAAGATTTAAATTTCTACATAACCAAGACTACTTTCAACTGGCTGTTCCATTAATAGCCTAGTTTATATGAATATGTCATTAGACAAAATCTTCTCATAACAAATAGACAACTAAAAATGTTATAAGTGATGGCTTATTCAGTCATTTTTGAAATAACTGTTTATTATTATTATTTTTGTAAACACAGTCAATTAATTATTATTACTACAAATAGTTTAATTTTACTGAATATGAACTTATTAATTTTTTTAGATTATTGTATTAAACATAATACAATTTTGTATAATTATGAGTAATTATACATTACTCGTATTATTAATGGGGAAAATCAATACTTTGTTTATATTTAATTTAATGACTTTACAAAAACTTCAGTTAAATGTGCTTTGTCAAGTAATAACTAACTTAAAATCAATCAATCTAATAATAATTAATAAAAACAAGTCCTAACTCCAGCACCGCTAGTTTCTACCATAGAGGAATGGCTTCATTAATCAACTAATAGCGCTATATAAGTTTTAAATAGTTACACATTCATCAAAACTGTTATAAAGATTTAATTATATAAATTATATAAACTTATAAAGATTTTAATTATATAAATTTAAATCTAAACAAAAATTATGGAGGAAGCTTTAATAACAATATAAATACCTACCTTTAAAACTACCATGGTTTGTAACATCAAAATATACTATTGCACCTAATGACAGAAAGATTATAAGTATGAATTTAGATACTGGAAAGGATGAACGTTGGGAACTCATCTTTTTCAGCAAGGCCTGCAAAAAAACAAAAACACAAATAAATAATATAACATACAACTCTCTAATCAGTAATAAATACATGATATAAATCAAGCACATTAAATCATGTAATGTACACACCTACGCATACTAGAAATTAATTTACATATGATATAAGTTGATTATTAATCACCACAGCACCACACACAACATATTAAGTGAACACAAAACAAATCCAATTTAGAAAATGCAGAAAAGTAATACTCTAATGTATTTCATAAAAGAAAAATATTGACAGATTGATAACTTTATATTTAATAAAATTACAACTTAAGTATAATTCTTTCTGCCTTTTTACAAAAACAAAGACTACACAGTACAATATGTTTTGTTTTTTTGTTTAACACTAAAAAACAGTTTCTTTACAACAATCGTGTACAAAAAACGGGTAAAAACTGCTTATCTTGTCTCAAACTTCTGTAGGTAATATTGTTACAAGAATACTTATTTGTAGAATATTTTGGTGAAAACATGATTGTGAAACTCTATACTTATTTATATAGTTTTAAACATAATAAAATATATCTAAATTTAAGTTTATAGATTCGATTCTCCTAATGCATAAAATTACTCTATATTGATCTTAAGTTATACATTTAAAAATATTCGTTATGAATAATTACATATTATAATTACTTAATATTGATCTTAAGGTTAAATATCATTTTTAAATAATATTTCATTATAAAAAAGTAAATATTGTTATCTAACATATATATATATATATATATATATATATGTGTGTGTGTGTGTGTGTGTGTGTGTGTGTGTGTGTGTGTGTGTAAAATTAACCTTAACAAGATTTATTGCCTATAATTTAACATGATTTAAGACATTATATGAGTATTTAACAATTTCATGTATATGCAATTTCACTGTTAAATGTCATAAATATTTGATTTAACCAAATAAAATATTTTTCTCACAATTTATCACGAACAACCTTTTTTCAATAAAAAAAACCTCTGCAATTGACTGGAGCACTTGTGATATGATGCTTTTATTTGAAGAGAAGTTGGATGCAAAGCTGTGCGTATATAAGTAAAATACTCTCTGTAAGCTGGTGCTAACAGAGAACAGCTTCCACTTATTGACTCTGTAATCTGTTAAATATTTCTTTTATTAATTTGTATCACTGAAATGTAGTTAGCAAAAACGTAGTAACTGTAGCATATGATCACAACTTTCACTATAATTTTATATAGGTAGCATCAAATGATTTTATTACAAAAATATAAGGTACAAATTTTCTGATTTAAATTATGAAGCTAACCCCAGAAAATGTATTTTTAAACACTTTGTGAAAGTAACTTAAATTGTAATCAATCACTATTGCTTTTGAATTTCTGAAAATATATTAAATTAATTAGAAACAAAATTTACACAGATTAAAAAAGATTAAAGAATAATACAAACCATTCTGAAACAAAAAAAAAAACGATTCATTATCACAACCATTATCATTATCATAACTATTCTTCAATAATGAACAAATAAACACCTTCCACTGAATAAATAATAATAATAAATAATTTAATTTACATTGCAAATTAATTTCCTTTTTATAAATGAACAGATAATACAATCGAGTAAATTAATGAAACCATTTGTATTAGCAAATTGTAATAGGACATTATGTTTCTCTTATATTAAGAGTATCTGTAGTGCTAAAAAAGTACAATTTTAACTGTAATTCTTGAAACATATGAACAGTAGAAGTAGAAGTAGAAATTTAAAGGAAAAATAGTGTACAAGAGATTTTATACATGGTAACTACCATTCAAAAATCATCACCCTTTCTAAGTTGAACAGTGATATATTGATATATTTTATTAAATAAACCACCTAATACAGAATATTGAGATAAGATATATCTTACCTTAGATTGTAACGAAAGTACTTTCATGGGATCCCCTGAGATATGTCTTATCTCAATATTCTGTACTAGGTGGTTTATTTAATATAATTTAATACAATTTAACAGTACACAGAAATAATATGAATTTTAAAAATTTCAGTAAAATAAAAAAAGTTTAAAAATCTTCAATAGTAAAATCTTTTTCTATGATTATGAATGCAATATGAAGGAATCGCCATATCATCTCCTTACATTGAAACATAATTTTTGTTAAGTGTTATTCAATACAATTGTTTGAATTTATTAACTAACAAATATTACTTAACTTAATTTACTTTAATTTAAATAATATTAACTGAATTAAATTACAGGTAAAGCAACTTTGAGAGTAATTCATTATAAACCTTTTTCATTCAATTAATGATAAAATTTTGTTCAGAATTAAAATTATTATATAAATATATAGAATGAATATTCTTTTTCCTAATTTTGGATAATAATCAATGATTAATATATAATTTTACATAATATTAATTTTCCTAATTTTTTCAAGATTAAAAAGTGTCTCTGAAGATAATCACATTTATAAACCATACTTAATACAGAATACGTTTCTTAAAGCAAACACCTAATGACACTTAAAACAAAAATATCCTGGAAGACAATATAAACATGATAATCACAACATATAATAAAAAATAAAACTATTGATTACAATTTTTGCCAATTTCAATTTAAATAATACTTTAAAATATTAATGTTTCCACAAATAATAATATTAAACTGATATTAATCCTTGAATACATGTACCAAGATGGCAGTATAATATATCAATAATTAGAATTGTAAAATAATTAGTTACCATTTTTTAATAATAAAAAAAAAGGTATATATATTCAACTGAACTGTTTCAGTTCAAGAAAATGTGGCCAACTAGAAATGAAACCGATAATAAATACAGCTACATTAAGATGAGTCAAAGGTTAACCTGACAATTCTTTTAAAATTATCATGAGGTCAGAGATCAAAACATATTATAAAAAATGTGGAATACAAGAAAGCTATGCAAATATTTTTATTTAATTTTTATTAAATATAGATTTTACTATGTAACAATATTTATTAGTTCTTTTAAGTCACTCCACCCAAAATTTTTGCTAAAATATACATTTACTCATATATTGTATTTATGTGATTAATTAACTGGGTTATGTATTAATATGAAGCATATTTATTTAAATACTTACCTAGCGTAACCACCATGACAAGGTGAATGAAATAAATTTGATCAGTACAGAGAGATTTATTCTTTATTTAACATCTAATGAACTCATTAGGCATTCTTAATACATGGATAAACACTTATTTCAACATAAAGTTACTGATGAGGCATAAACTCAGATATCTACATCATTTGTTTTCACTTCCATAACATTTTCGATAAATGTATTCCACTAGTTAACTTTTCAGGATTAAACATTTTGTACCACATTAATTTTTATTACAAAACTTGACTTGACATCCAGTGGTTTAGTATGGGCTAATGTTTCAGGATAAGTAAAATTTACAGAATGATTCGCGTCATGTGCTCATAATTTTCTGATAATGATCTAAACAAATGCCATTCATATGTAACTATAGTAGTGTCAGAAGTGACCTTTTAATAATTATAAGCAACAAAGTGTGAGCTGTTCTATTTGGAAGGTACAAGGAAACATTGTTTAGTTTCCTTGCAAATTCCTTCTAAAACCCATTGATTAGATACCAGTCAGTCCCTATTATATTTCCTTTGAGAGATTCAATTCTCTTCAATTTCAACTGTCATGTTTTCTTATGACAGTGTTATAATTGTGTACTCACATACTTCCCTCATGCATATGTTCCCATTAACTGTCATATTGGGAAACCTAATTCATCTTTGCAAAATTTAATTGAAGTGTAGTCTTTAGATCAACAACAAATAAACAAAATAATTGTTTTATATTCCACTTGAGAACTGAACAAGTATGTGTTGGCTTGCAACAGTTCATACTCACAAAATTCTTGTTTACTCCAGGCCAATGATCTTGTCTGCTTGTGAAATGCAGAACTATTTCATGGCAATAACTATAAATTTGGGGATTATGAAGAATGCTTCTGTTTTGGAAAAATGTGATATTTAAAAAAAGTCATATTTAGCCAGTTCAGTGGTTAAAGATAGCAGATTCATTTTAACACTTGAAGCACAGATACAGAACTAGACAAACCGAGGGTGTTGTATACCGATGAGACAACAATGGAAGATATTCCAGTCGAATCCAGTTAACTGACTGCTTGTGTCAAGAAATAGGATAACAATGCTGAGATTCCCGATTAAGTCTAACAAGGAAAACTCTTCATAAATACTACTACAATACATCAGTAGTAAATAAACAATTTTGAGATTATGGTAGTGAATTAATGGAAAAGAACCTATTTTATTTATTTTTTTTGTCCAAACACATGGGTAATTAATAAAATAGGCGAACAACTGTAATTTAAAAAAAATCTAAGTTTAATAATAACTTATGATATGGTGTGGTGATGTTATTTTGTAGTGTGTTATTTTAAATAAAAATAATACAGCTCACCATTCAAGACAATCATTCAACTTAGGTGTAACAGACCATAAGAATAAGTTAGGCTTTACAATTAAACCATATGTTATAAATCAGCATTATGTATAATTTCACATCACTTCCAAAGAAAACATCCTGCAGCTATGGAATTATCATATGCAGCGCTATTTAAGAGGAAGATGAGCTACTATCCAGATCGGGGAGGGGTGAATTAAGATTTTATTCCATGTTGTCAATGCATTATTTAAAAGTCAATTTTAAATATAAATAAAATGTAATTGTCTAAAATAACTCTAAAAAGTAATTACTTTATTTCATAAAAAATTAGGTTAATGAAAAAGAACATAAAAAGATTAATTATATCCTATAGTGTAGAAATTTAGGTAGAAAAAAGTACTTTAATCATCACAAATATAAATAACTTTATCACAGATTTAATTAAATTCTCAGCTTTTGCAACATATAAAAAAATTCAGTTAATATCTTTAATATTTCATTTTAACAGAAAATACAGAATTTTAACAAAAAAAAATAAAGTTTACAACATTAACATAAGAGTAAGAAAAATAGATCAATATACTATTATGAGGAATTGATGGTTATTGGCCATAAAAATTGTAACAAAGGTAAGTAAATCATACCTGGGGTTTGACTAACTAACATTGGTTTGGATAATTCATTCAGTGTGGCTAATTGGGATTTAATTTATATTAAAATTATAGATATGTTAAGTGCTACATTAAACCATTAAATCACTGTAACAATAATTATTTTCACAGAGACTGAAAGAGCAAGATGGGTCATAAAAAATCAGATTTTTCATGATTTTTATGGCCTGATCACTTAAAAATTACAATGAAATATGATTCCTCATAATAATCATAAGTTTTAAGCTATGCATAGAAGACTGATAAAATTAGCACCCTAAAACATCAAATAAGTATTGGGAAAAAGAATTCTTTTCAAGAACTAAACCGCAGATTTTTGTTAACACAGAGGCACAATGACAAAATTACAGTACACTAATTGTAAATGATTATGGTGTATGGTAACCAATTATAAACAATATGGTCAGTTCAACATTAATCAGTCAGTTTAAAAATTTCAATTGTTTCTCAATAAAAATATAAGAAAAAACATTTTACTTACTGGTGCAACATACCACATAATATGAAATAACGAGAAAAAATATGAAGTTGCATACATGAATGTAATGCATATACATTTGGTAACCACATTTATGGCAATGAATAAAATATGCATATATCATTTGACTTTTCAAAATAATTGCATACAATCATGTCCACTCTGCTACATATGAATTTCTAACATTATAACTAAATGATAAAAGCCACAAAACAAAATATAAAAAATATACTACTAAAAGTATTTTCTAAAAATAATATCCTTACAATTCAATTTATGGTTGGATAATTTAATTCTCATGCCTACGTTGTTACAAAGTAAAAAAAAAAAAAAAAAAAAAAACATTAAAATCCTTTTAAGGAATACGGAAAGAAACTGTTATTCGAATTATTTACTTTAATCTAATCAGCTGTTGGAGCGAAACAATGTCAATCTGATTAAAATGTAAGGGCACGTACAATAACTTAATCAATAATTTAATAAAAATCAATTACCTTACAATTGACAAATAAAAATAATCAGTTGCAAGAAGAAATTACTTTCAACGCATGTCAACACTTTTGACAAATTAACAGAACAAAAAAGCTAGTTTTTATAAACCTACGTAATATCACGAAAGTAGGCGGTATTACGTAATGCAGGTACATACTCAATAAAAAAAACCCGCTAGAAACAGTCAATTTGAAAGCGAAACTTACTTTTAAATATTACACATATGGTGAACTACTACTTAGACAATAGTCTTATCACTTCATACATAGTTCATTTTGCTACAAAAAGGTTAGTTTCCCCGTTCTTGTCAGGATATTAGTTCTCTAACAAGTCGTTCAAATGAACAAATTAATAAACAACTTTACTCACGTAGCATTAATTCACTTTTTTAGATTAAGTTCATAAACTTCTCAATTCACATCTTTCTAATAAAGTAATTATGATGTAGCAACAGTGATCATAAAACTTTCAATATTGGCCTTAGAAGAATGAATAAAAATAAAATAATTAGAAACAATAAAAATTGTTTAAGTCGGTGCCAGCCAACACAAATTAAAGTTACGAAAAGTTAGTACCTCAAACGACCGCTAGGCGGCTAAACGGGATTCCCACACGTAAAATGGGAAGTCAACGGCATTTATATTTGATAAAATGTGTATCTAAGGATCTATAAAGTATTATTAAATCATATTTTTGTATGTCGCATTGTAAGGTTATATTTTTGTAGGTCTCATTTTATTGTAGTAAAACTTCTATTACCAACTTTGCATTGCTTGAAATAGGATTTTTACTATATTGATCATAGGTTTTTTGTTTAACTTGCGTTGGCTGGCATAGACTATAAAAGTAATTATTTGTAAATACTTTTACTTTAGTTAATAAATTAATATATAATTATTTGTAAGTTTGGTAATTGTGAGCCTCAACATCCTCAACCTTGATCTTTTTCAAATTGAAGTATGTTGAAAAATATGTTACATAATTAATAAAAATACAAGTTTCAAAACTCGAAAAAATGAGATTACCTTATTATTCTTCCTCAGAATCTGTAACGGCAGTAGCGTTGTTATCAGCTGTTTTGGGGAACTCCATCATGTAGTCAGGATACAGTGACGCAAGACTGGACCATAAATGATGTACTCTGGTCTTGTTGTCCCTGTATTTTCTTTTGAGAAAGAACTCTGTGAGATGCCCGTAAAAGTATTGTTTACAATTTCCTACCGAGGAACGTTTGAACGCACTTCTCGCCAGGCACGCTCGATTGTCTGAATATGAGCTCCCGTGAACGGTTGTTAAAAAATTATATTTGTGGTTCATCGCTAAATGTTGGTAGCCCTCGTATTGCAAACCATTATATGTCTTCCAACAATCGCTAACAATTATTGTACTGGGAAGAATATACTTTTGTATGATAGACAATAAGGTGGCATGTGTGATAGCTGGTGTAGCTAACTCTACAATGTATTATATTGTTAAAATTATTGATTTGGGAAAAAAGATCTGAAACAGTAATTTGGATTTACAGGCGTACAAAAAAAGAATACCGGTACTTATCAGTTATACAGGAAACCTACTGAAAACCAATTGTTTGCGTATATAAAAATAAAATCACCTATACGTATAACTTCTTGTATATAACTTTTGATTTTAACGTTAATCAGACGAGGTTAACGAGCGGGTGGGTTATGTTTGATTAGATTATGTTGATTCCCTGTAACGACGTATCGCGCACGATTATCAGTATAACCTAACCAACCCTCGCTAACTTCGTCTAATTAACGTTAAATATACAAATTATATATATATATATATTACCTATTTAGGTGCCCAGTAGAGAGCTTCATTGAATCCTGACTATATGATGTAGTTGCCCAAAACAGCTGATAACAACGCTACTGCCATTACAGATTTTGAGGAAGAATACTAAGGTAATTTAACTCATCCGACTTTTAAAACTTGTATTTTAATTATTTATATAACATATTTTTCAACATACATCAATTTGAAAAAGATTAAGGTTGAGGGTGTTCAGGCTCACAATTACCATAAGCTTTTAGTACTATTATATTTTGAAGTCGGTTTTTATTTTTATTTTTTAAATTATTTTAGTTCACAATTTTTATTAGAGCTATCTAGTACTTATACATATAATACATTCATTTATATTATATATAAATATATACAATATAATTAAAATATGGGTAGGTCTACTAACGTGTGGCTCAAATGACACAGCAATGTTTAAAGGATTTGAATACTAGATCGTGGATACAGGTGTTCTTTGGTGGTTGGGCTTCAATTAACCACACATCTCAGGAACGGTCGACTGAGACTGGACAAGACTACACTTCATTTACACTCATACATATCATCATTCATCCTCATAAATAATACCTGAACGGTAATTCCCGGTGACTAGACGGGAAAAAAGAGAGAGAGCGATGTTTAAAGGAAAGTTGCCAAAAAGATATGGTTGTTTAAGAAAAAACAGAAAAATGCCATGAATATTTCTGCAAAGATTTCTCAACAATGAGAACATAGAGCAGTTTATTCTTAAGGAATGAAGTAGACAGTCGTCCTCATCGTGTCCGTTTAATACCCAAAACGAATGTCAAACGAAATGCAAGAGCAATGTTCACGCCGCCTCAACTTAATATATGAGGAAGGCGAGTTACTGGAAGCTGTACTCATAAAATTTTATGACAAAACTATTGGTCTTAGAATAAAAGATGTTGGTGGTTGCATAACCAATTCACCAGTTTGTATAACATTCCAAGCGACAAAAGGATAGGGAGATGTCGAGCGCAGAATGCTACCTGTATATTAGGCTGGGATGTAACTGTTCACAAACTGCAGGGTACAACTCTTGACAGGGCAGTGAACCTCAGCAAGAAAAATTTTGCCAAGGGGCAATTTTTGTCACTTTTAGTCTAGTTAAAACTTTAGAGGGCATCATTTAGTCTGATTTGGAAATAAGTTATTAAATAGACAGACCACATGATGAGAAAGCTCTGACAGAAATGATGAGATTGCATAATCTATCCAATTTATAGGCTTCATTATTGGGAGTACATTTGGAAAAGGACTGAGATTACCCAGTTAAAAAAAAGTGTTTATAAACTGCAGAGTATTATTTATTGCAAAATTATATTTAACTCGCTTCATACAGAATGATGTTGACTGGGAGCTTGTTGCATGACTATTTCTTTAATACTGGAAAATCATAGTTTATTATTAGATAATACAAAATAATTATAATTTTGTAATTAGGAATAATACAATTTTTCATCATTTTAAACTTCCAACATTCCATGCTCCGACTCGTAGAATGTTATTTTTTAATTTTCTGGTGGCCCTTCCTTAGTAGTCCCCACTCGAAGATCCAAACAGGGGACTAGTTTACCTCCGGAATATTTTACCAAGGAAGGCACCTCCATCATTGTTATATGAAAATGCAGAGAGCTACATTTTCTTGGAAAAAAAAGCAGCTGTAGTTTTCCATTGCTTTCAGCTGTGCAGTACTCAGAGGACTGAGTGATGTTGATATGGCCGTTTAAGTCGTCCTGACCTACGCCCTCAACAAATACTGAAAGAGCTGCTGCCCTTAGTCTGGCTCTCAACAGATACCTCTCCGATATGTTTGCACCTTCGGTCCAGCTACTCTGTGTAACAAATAATGGGCAGGCAGGAGTAGGTTTTGTAATGAACAAGAAGGTAGGGAACAGAGCAGAGTATTTCAAAATGCATAGCGATAGAATCACTGTAACAAGGATAAAATCAAAACCTAAACTGACAACGATAGTTAACGTCTATATGCCTACAAGCATCCATTATGATGAGGTAGAGTGAGTATACGAAGAAACTGATGAAGCAATTAAACACATAAAAGGAGATGAAAATTTAATAATAGTTGGAGATTGGAATGCAAGCATTCAAAAAAGCAAGGAAGGAAATATAGTGGGTGAATACGGGCTGGGCAAAAGGAATGAAAGTGGAGACCGACTTATAGAGTTTTGCACGAAGTATAATTTAGTAATTGCCAACACCCAGTTTAAAAATCATAATAGAATAATATACACATAGAAAGGGCCAGGCGATACTGCAAGGTATCAGATAGATTATATCATGGTTAAGCAAAGATTTAGAAATCAACTCGTTGACTGCAAAACTTACCCTGGAGCAGACATTGATAGCGACCATAATTTAGTGATAATGAAATCTAGATTGGGGTTTAAAAGCCTGAAGAAAAGGTGTCAGATGAATTGGTGGAATTTAGAGAAGCTTGAGGAAAGAAGATTTTTGAGGAGGACATCGCAAGAGGTCTGAGTAAAAAATGTAGAAGAATGGGAGAATGTTAAAAAGGAAATTTTTAAATCAGCAGAAGCGAACTTAGGTGGAACAAAGAGAACTGGTAGAAAAGGTTGGGTTTCAGACTATTTATTGCAGCTGATGGATGAACGTAGAAAATATAAGAATGCTAGTGATGAAGAAAGTAAAAGGAACTATTTGACAATTAAGAAATATTATAAACAGGAAGTGCAAACTAGCGAAAGAAGAGTGGATTAAAGAAAAGTGTTCAGAAGTGGAAAGAGAAATAAACATTGATAAAATAGATGGAACATACAGGAAAGTTAAGGAAAATTTTGGGGTACATAAATTAAATCCAATAATGCGTTAAACAAAGATGGTACACCGATTTATAGTACAGGTAAAGTTGATAGGTGGGTGGAATATATTGAAGAGTTATACCGAAGAAATGAATTAGGAAATTGTGTTATAGAGGAAGAAGAGGAAGATGAAAAGGATGAAATGGGAGAAACAATACTGAGATCTGAATTTAAGAGAGCCTTAGAAGATTTGAATGGCAGAAAGGCTCCTGGAATAGACGGAATACCTGTAGAATTACTGCGCAGTGCAGGTGAGGAAGCAATTGATAGATTATACACATTGGTGTGTAATATTTAAGAAAAAGGGGAAGTTTCATCAGACTTAAAAAAAATGTTATAGTCATGATACCAAAGAAAGTAGGAGCAGATAAATGTAAAGAATACAGAACAATTGGCTTAACTAGTCATCCATCAAAAATCTTAACTAGAATTCTGTACAGAAGAATTGAGAGAATAGTGGAAGAAATGTTAGAAGACCAATTTGGTTTCAGGAAAAGTATAGGGACAAGGGAAGTAATTTTAGACCTCAGATTAATAGTAGAAGGAAGATTAAAGAAAAACCAACATACTTGGCATTTATAGACCTAGACTGGATTTATAATGTAGACTGGAATAAAATGTTCAACATTTAAAAAAAATTAGGGTTCAAATACAGAGATAGAAGAACAATTGCTAAAATTTACAGAAACCAACAGCAACAGTACTAATTGAAGAATATAGGAAAGAAGCCGTAATAAGAAAAGGAGTCCAGCAAGGATGTTCCCTATCCCTGTTACTTTTTAATCTTTACATAGAACTAGCAGTTAATGATATTAAAGAACAATTTAGATTCGGAGTAATAGTACAAGGTGAAAAGATAAAGATGCTACAATTTGCTGATGATATAGTAATTCTAGCTGAGAGTAAAAAGGATTTAGAAGAAACAATGAATGGCATGGATGAAGTCCTACGCAAGAACTACCGCATGAAAATAACAAGAACAAAACAAAAGTAATGAAATGTAGTAGAAATAACAAAGATGAGAAAAGATTATGGAGGTAGAAGAATTTTGATATTTGGGAAGTAGAATTACTAAAGATGGATGAAGCAGGAGTGACACAAAAAGCCGAATAGCACAGGCGAAATGAGCCTTCAGTCACAGAAATATAATTTGTTTACATCAAAAATTAATTTAAATATCAGGAAAAGATTTTTGAAAGTATACGTTTGGAGTGTCGCTTTATATGGAAGTGAAACTTGGACAATCGGAGTATCTGAGAAGAAAAGATTAGAAGCTTTTGAAATGTGGTGCTATAGGAGAATGTTAAAAAATCAAAAGGGTGGATAAAGTGACAAATGAAGAAGTGTTGCAGTAAGTAGATGAAGAAAAAAGTATTTGGAAAAATATAGCTAAAAGAAGAGACAGACTTGGCTATATATTAAGGCATCCTGGAATAGTCGCTTTAATATTGGAGGGACAGGTAGAAGGAAAAAATTGTGTAGGCAGGCAACGTTTGGAATACGTAAAACAAATTGTTAGGGATGTAAGATGTAGGGGATATACCGAAATGAAATGACTAGCACTATACCGAAATGAAATGACTAGCACTAGATATGGAATCTTTGAGAGCTGCATCAAACAAGTAAAATGACTGAAGACAAAAAAAAAATTATCATTTTATATAAATATTAAATGTAGGTTTAATGTTTATATGGAGTTTAGAGGAAAGTAGCCAAGAAAAAAAATGAATGTTTAAGGAAGAAAAACAGACAAAGAATGCCATGAATATTTCCACAGAGACTAAACAACAATAATATTGGCGGTTATTAATATCTAGTAATACATTGAACAGAGAGCAACACTGTACTAGTGCGTGTGGTCGGTGTCTAAGGGTGTCAAGTTGATCGGTTTTTTCCTTAGATTATCATTGGATTTAATTAAAATTTATGTGGGACCACTGCGAAAGTATACTCTTTCGATTAAAATATAAAAATCAATTAACTAGTCTATTTTGTGTAAAATGCATTAAAAAAAAAATACAGTTGAATTGATAACCTCCTTCCTGTTTTTTAAATGTGTTAAAAAAACTGCTGCAAATAAAAGCACTAACATCCAAAAAATTTTTAATAAAATAATTTAAGTTTAATAATGTTATAAAAGTATGCTATTTTCATTTCCAAACCTACTTAAATTAGCGTTTTAATCTTGTTGATTTAAAGCATTTTATTTAATAACACAAGTTAGTTACTTAATACAAATACAGTTTAATAGTTTTACAATGTGCCTAGTATCATGTCAGAATATTAGTAATTAATACTATAATTTATATACAGAGTGATTCAAAGAAACGAGAAATTTTGAAAGTTGTGTTGGTAGTCGTGGGCGATTGGTACCACTTGATAAGTGGCGCCAGCCTCTCTAACCTAACCTGCCATTTAGTTGTCATGGATCCTTGGAGTGGTGCGCAACGTGCATTTGCTATCAGAGCGTTTTACAAAAACAATGACTGGAGGGAGTGCGTAGAGAATTTTGCCGTCATTTTAATCTAGGACGGCACGACCGTGTTCCATCAGCACATGCATATCTAATTTTGAGGAAACTGGTTCGGCAATGAAAAAGAAACATCCAGGCCGTGAGCGAACCGTCCGTACACCACAGAATGTTCAAGCTTTAGAAGATGCTGTCACACGAAGTCCACATCGGTCAATCCGTCGTCTCTCAGCATCTTTACAATTGCATAGTTCAAGTGTTCGAAGAATGTTAGTGAAGGACTTGCAATTCCATCCATACAAGTTGCAGATCGTCCAGGAACTGAAACCGAACGATACAGTTGCGCGAGCACAATTCTGTAATGTAATGCTTCAGAGGATAAATGATAACGAAGAGTTTGTTCACGAACTGTGGATGCCAGACGAAGTGCATTTCCACCTCAGTGAATTTGTTAACAAGCAAAATTTCAGATACTGGGCACAAGAAAATCCTACGCAGCTACACCAGCGTCTGTTGCACAGTCAGAAAGTGACCGTGTGGTGTGCTATGTCATCTTATGGTGTTATAGGCCCTTATTTTTTTGAGGATGACAATGATCTTGCGATTACAGTGACTTCGACTCGTTACGTAGCCATGCTTGAAACCTTTGTTGTGGAACAACAAAAGAGATTTCCACCGATTCTTAACACAGCCTGGTTACAACAAGACGGAGCAACGTCACATACTGCATGAATATCGATGGCAGCTGTACGCCGATTGTTTGGACAACGTTTCATTTCACGGAATGGTGACATTAGATGGCCTCCCAGATTGCCTGATCTCTCAGCTTGCGATTACTTTTTGTGGGGGTCACCTTAAAAGCAAAGTGTTCCACAGTAGACCTGCTACAATGGAAGAACTGAAGGCAACGATCCAAGAAGCAATTGCGGAAATTCCAGTTGAGATGTTTCATCAAACCATGAACAATTTAACGAAGAGACTTCGTGAGTGTTTACGTTGAAGAGGAGGTCACCTCCAAGATGTCATCTTTAAAAAATAAACAAAAATGTATGTATCCTAAAATGGCAACATTTGTACAATTACATGAAATAAAATTCATTTTCTAAAAAAAATTTTTCATTAACGTTATTTAATTTTTTTAATTTCCCGTTTCTTTGAATCACCCTGTACATTCTCCAACATAAACATTATTGCAACAAAGGTTTGCATTTAATTTTCAACCAACTAATACACAATGCTGTATAAAGCTCTAAAGCAAGATTAATAATAAATTTCACATGTTTTCTTAACACAACTGGTAAATCTTGAGAAAATCAATTATTTCTTTATAGTTATTTTTATTAATTATTTTAAGTATTTTTTTATTTTTTTTAATAAAAGGTTAATTTAAAAAAAAATTATACATAAGTTCAAAAAACTGAAGCCTATGAATTAAAAAATGACACAGGCCCAATTTGTTGGACAACAGTTACATATAACATGACGATGATTATAATTTAAGACACTTTTCTTCCTTGATGTTAATACACAAAAGATATATATCCCAACCTTAGTACTAATGAAAACTTACGGAACCTTTTAAAACAAAGTGACAATAATCGTGTTGTTTATATATTTATGCCTTTATTCATAAGAATTAGGCATTGGTTGTATGATGCAACTGAAGAAGGCATTCCAATAACAAAAAACTGCATCCAATGTTGAAGTTATAATAAGGCACTATTTCATTCTTTTATGGAACTTATTCATATTTACTCTGTTCTTTTAAATGGATTTACTGCCTCCCTTTTACTTTCCTTCACCCCCTTTTTTTTTATATATATATATGGTCTATGTTTTGAACAATTATAATTTAATACATCTTGCGATAATATAATAAGATTGACTACAACAAGCTTGGTGACTAGGCCATATTGTATGGTTGCGAGTTAACAATTAATGAATAAAATACAAACAAATTATGTTGAAAAGAAGAAAAAATTAATATTTCAAATCAGATGGTGCCAGACAGCAGCACTGCCTGATCAGCCTTTATGTAAATAAAATTATCACAATGAGAAAGCTCATGGATAGGAGTATTAGTCATCCCTTAATAGTGTTACATGCTAAGTCATCAGTCCACTAATTCCAAATAAAGAAGAGGTTGTCCAGCTAGAGCTAGATGATACCAGCATGTTGAAATAGGTGGGCCCAAAGACGCAACACATTCCATGAAATAGGTATATTTCATGGAGAAAGAGTGAAGCAAAAGGAAAAAGGAGTAAAGGGAGTAATTAGTTCACAGAGGGAATACATTCATCAGGGTAGTCTACAGTCTTGCTCAAGACTATTACTTTGAAAAAGACTTAGGCCAATATGTAATAATACATGAAATTGTGGTCTCACTCCTTCTCACTAAAACTTTTAAGTCATCTGATTGAACATTTCCCACTAGTTTTATCATTATCTCAACTTTTTTTTTGTTTTTAATGTTATTTTCCTTTTCTTTCTATTATCATTTTAGCCATAAAAAAATGTAAAAAGCATGCACTGTAACTGTTTCCAATGTTATTTAACCGCTGAAAATTCAATGGTTCACTGATTTCAATGAAATCAGTTCATTGAATTAGGCTTTGACTGTTGGCATTTTACCTTGCTTCAGATCTTTCAATTTCTAGGATGTTACTCCATAAGATATTCCAGATTTTGCAGAATTCACATTGTAAGGGATGCAATTACTTCATTAAATCTTTTATTACAACTATTAATACTGTTATTGTGTAAATTTACTAAAAATACGTATTTCATTTCTAGTTTATTACCTTTATCATCTTTATACCTGAACTGATCTAGTTATATTAATTCAATACTCTTCTCTTTAATAAGTCTATTTGATATGCGGACAGATTTTCCCTTAAGTGAAAACAGAGTATATAAACAGTCATTAATTTGTTGCTTTACATTATCTATCCCAGTCTTTCTGCCTACAACACATGTAAAGCATAGAGATATAAGCACTATTCAAATTTTATTTTACTTGAGAATAATAATGTTTATTATACATTCAGTGTTCGTTATGAATAATATAATGATGGCAATTGAAATAATGAATGTCACCTGCATTTCTGTGGGTTTGGCATTCAGATTAAAACAATATATACAGCTTAAAGAAGAAATCAATAGGAAACATCTCATTTCTTGTTTTCCCAAGTCAGAGTGGTGTAGGATGTTTATTATTCTTGCAAATGGCAGTGTCATTTTTGGAAGTGACAGTTGTCTCATCAATTACAAATAACATATATAAACAAACATGAATAGGAACCAAACCACAGCATGAATTTAGAATTTTTTTTTTTTATATTTTTAAAATTTTCAAAAGCTTTTTATTCTACAAAAAATTCTTGATTGTCAGTAAAAATGAATCATCATTACACGATAAATGGACAATGAAACTAACCGTTAATTGTAATTTTTAATGCAATACAGAACATGTCAATACTGCAATAAATAAAATAAATATTGCTGTTGTTTCCATCCTATTGCAACTCTAAATGTGTTGAAGTTCTACACTGCATATAACATAGACAAACCACTGACTTTAGAATCATGCAGCTCAACAATGCCAATACTTATAAATAATAATTTAATACATTTATTTATATGTTTGTTGATTCTAAATTTATTTAAGTAACTTATACTTTACTTAAATTATTAGAGTACTTTATATTTTTTAATAAAGAAAAAAGTAACCAATTTTGAGTGTATTCTTTAAGTAAGTATAATTGTTTTAGAATCATGTAGCACTGCAATTAACAATTGGAAAACATTTTCTTTATTAGAGATTTATTGGATATTTTCTGAGCATTCACAAAATTTTCAGTTTTCTTGTGAAACAGGTTCAGCAATTATAACAGTTATACAAAAATTGTAATTTCCATTAAACATATTTTTTCAGATGGTACACAAGTACACACCATAAACATAATGTCAGGCAACGGGTAAGTCTGTTACACCAAAAATGAAAAAAAAGGATTTGCTCCAGCATTTTTCTGGTCAAATCAAGGAAAACCATGGAAACCTTGAACTAAACTGTACCATAAACTACATCATTACACATATAAAAAAGATCTGGCTGAAGTCCACATAAAAATAATAAACATACATAAGTAAAAATACTAAATAAATTAGAATAAAAAATGTTGATGTTAATGGAAATAATTAAAGTAAACATTATTTATATAAGTTAAACAAATATAAAAAAACTGGATAATTTTTAATTGTTGAAAACACATTTATAAATGATTTATTAAAAATGGTAATGGAAGCATAAAATCCTTTCTCATAAGCCAGAATATCTTGGTATATTTTGCAATATTTCTTTGTCTTGCTTTATACTGTTACTTTTTTGGGATAAATTAAAAATCTCAATTTACTTAATACTTATCAATATGATTAGTAGTTACGTTTGTCAAATAAGATATGATATCGAATTAATAACATTTAATAGCCCACCTAACAATCCAATTCCCAAGATAATTGACATAATAGTTCAAACAGTCATCTTAATATTAATAAGTAAAGAGCATTTCAAAAGAAAATAAGGAAACATCCATTATCATATGTGAATTATTGAGCAAAGTTGACAAACAGGAAGCTAATATTTTCTTTTAGTCTATCAAATAATGGAATAAAGATTAATACCTAATTTCAGTTCATAATTAAAGCATTTACTGAGGATATTTGCTAACATATTATTCAAAATTTCACAAAAGCAATCAACAATTTTTATTCAAATATGAATAAATAACAATAAAATTCACACTTTTTTCAGTCTTTGTTAAGATTTTTTTTTTATTTTACTTTCTTTTATTTTTTTTTCATTCAATCAAAGAATCTCTTCAGATGCTACATCTTCCAGTTATTTTTTATTTCCTTACTATCACATTAAAAGACAACAATATCTGAACTGTTTTATAGTGTCTTGGGAATGAAAAAAATCTTTTTTAATCACTCTGATTCTTGCCCCTTTTGGAAAAAGCCTGAACTTAGCTGATATTTTCATAAAACACGTTACAATTACCCTCCAAAAAAATTTTTATCTTGAGTATTATACTTTTAGTATAAACCCACAAAAGATTTCTTGAAAAAATGGCATGAAATTCATGTAAGTTTTTACTTTATTAACAGCTTTAAAAACCCTAAATAACTTTATAAGTTATTATATATAAATAAATTTAAAAAATAACAACTTTTAAGATTTTATAGATGTGCACTAACACACTATGTGATTTTAATGCAAACTTTATCTTTCATGGTATGGAGTACATTTCTAAAAATGAACATGATTTGTAAAATAAAGTGTTGCAATTATTTACCCCCCCCCCCCACCGCTTATTTGAGCAAACAAACAACCTGCTCTGCTGCTAGACCATATCTGACCTTGGTCTCTCGCCCTTATGCGCCACTATTATAATCCAATAATCTCTAAATTCAGAATAACAGCTTGATTAATACAGCACATGCAAGTGTTATTACTAATCACAAAAATTGAATGGTAGAATATGAACAGCAGTATGCTATTTTTTTTAAGTGAAATTCTTTGATGTCTTAATGATGTATGAATGAATATATTACTGAAATGAAGTTTCATCAAGAGCACAAGCCTTCACTGGAATAAAATGTTTTCTGAAAGCTGAACCAATGATAAATGTACATAATACAGCAGGCAAATGAAAATACTGTCACATTAAGGGAACTTGCATGATCCGGTCAATAGTAAACAGTGAAAATTATTCTATAAAAACTGAACATAAAATTAAAAAAAATGATATGAACTGAGAATTTGGAATGAGAAAAATTTGTGCTAAAATGATTCCAAAAATTCTCACACAGCAACAGTAAAGATAAGTAGAGAAATATGGCAGCTTATGTCAGGACAAGTAGAATTGAAAGCAGAATTTGCTTATGATTAGTTTTTAAAGTATATGATATGGAGAGGAAATGGTCAATACAATAGTGCTCATAGCTATCATCTCACCAAAACTAAATAAAACTAACACGCTGAAGTCAAAAGAGAAGCAAATGCTTATGTAGGTCTAGTTAATATCTGGTTATGAGCACCCAGAATAAAAAAAAAACATAGATAGTATTGTTTTTAAAACAAATGATTTGTATGGGATGTAAACAGGCATTATATTGTATGCAATTTGTACAGATGTGAAATACTAATTCTGTATATTAACAAATAATGAATGTCTGTATTAACTGCATGTTAATGTATAGTTTATAACATAAACTAAATAAGGACAATGTTTATGTCACACATTTTAGAAAACTCAGGAACAAGATTAAAAATTCCTGTATCAAAATAGCAAACAAAATTAATATAACTGATTTTAAAATTTTCATTAATGAGTGGGGTAAGTACATAAAAGAAAAACTAACACAGTTGTAGGACTTTTCCATCACATGGCTTTTTTCTGATGCACGGCTTACACACACAACTTAATTAAAAATATTTATCATTGTATTTATATATAATATTTTTTGTTTATTTAATTCAATGATTCTAACTAAAGCGTGTGCGCATACTATATTTCATTTGCATGGGAGTGGCGGTACTAGTGGCCACTTTAAATATTATTCATTTATTTAATTCTACCGCTCACCTGTGACGTTACAGTACAGCAGTCAACTACAGCAGCTGTACATCAGTGCTACACTAGCACTTTGTGTGGTACTAATGATGCACTATACCCACTAGTTTATTTAGAAAACTTTTTGGGGTGGGGGTGCAACGTTGCAAAATTTTTTTTGGAAATATTATTTTTTAATTGTTAACAAATGTGCCTAAGAAAGATAAGACATTAATTAGGCGAAATTTTGAGATACTGAGGGTTATCTTGCTCTACAGCCTCACCCCTTTGACCTTTTAAGTTGAAAACTTAATGGCATCAATGCTCCATATATAGAAAACATTTGACCAAGTTTGGTCAAAATCGGTCTAGTAGTTCTGGAGATATAAGGTGTCGAACACTGAACACAGACACATACCATGTGAACATTTCCATCTGGTTGTGTTTTTTTGGGTTCCTTAGATAAAATATAAAAATCTGGTGAAAACTGCATATGCCCAAATTGGACCAATTATAACAGTTTCCCTTCAAAAGCTATAGCTCTGCTATAGTGCTAGGTGGGAAAGTAATAAATACAAATTCTACATCAAATGCAATCATTTTTTAAAATGGAAGGGCTGTTTCCAAGAATAATAATCTTTTTCAGACTTACTATAACTGAAACTTATAACTTTTTCTGGCTTACTAGTTACTGAAAGAGTCTGAATTTGTGATTTTGTAACTTTTTAAATGAAATGTGTCATTTGCACTTGCAAAAAGCCATAGGAAATCTCAGTTCTATGATTTTTTTTTGTATAATAAATTTGAGTTTTATGTTGGTTTGCTCCACAAAACAATTTTAGCAAAATATATAGTTAACATATGTTAAAATATGGATTTTATTTTTACCTTCATATTTTAGGTTGTTATGGAATTATTTTAGGTAGCGTGCATTAAAAAAAAATTCTCATCTGCAGAAATCATATCAATATTCTTTTTAAATTTCAAAAATGTTCTACGCAAGGGAGTAGTCAAGTACACTCAATAACTGTATTCTGCAATCTATAAATACATATACAGTGTAAGACTATTAACTTTCATTTGCAACAGTAAATGCTTACATTATGGAAACACAATGTCTTATTTCTTTCACAGCCTAAAGAAATACTAAGAACATATTTACGAGTGCCAACAATATATGGTTAGTTAGAACTAAAATAGATATAAATATATTAAATTAAAATTAATGTATTGACAAATACATTGTCAAACATATTTGTAGTATTAATAAAATTACATTTACTATAGCAGCTACAACAACAGTTTTCTATTTGTTGGAAATTATAATATAAATAAATTTTAATATAAATATTTAAAATTCTTATAGTATAAAAAATTATGTTCTATAAATTAATTCTGTTTTAAAGAATGTCTGTATCGGTGTTTGTTAAAATGGAATTCACTACTTCAGCTGTTTTTATTCAATCCTAAATTTATTCAATACGAAAATGGAAAAATAAATCTACTAGCAAATTGCAATTAAATTTTCAAACACACTTTGTGAATATAGAAAATATCTCAACATGTAAAAAAATTACAAGTGATTTTACTAAAATACAGTAAAACTAAATAGAAGGGAACAATTTATGTATGTTTGCACATATATATATATTTAAGTATGTATTGGTGTTCATTAGTTCCATTCCACAACCCAAATGGCTAGACCAATTTTAACAAATGAGGAATCGGATCTTTCACTGCTGGTGATAAATGATAGTGACATCATGAGTTGAGTGCAAATTCTGCTGTCCAGAAAATTTTAAATATTACATCATTCCAGTACTGGACAGCAGAATTTGCATATACATTATAGTAAACTCAAAATTGAAAATAGTAACAATTTCAACAAACTCAAAATTCACGAATTATAAAAACAATTTATTTTAATGTAACTATAGAATTAAATATCAACTGAAGATGCAGGATGCAGTGAAAATCAATTCTTGGAATTAATATGGGAAATTTAACTTATCTATTTACTGTGTTTTGGTGGTTTAAATTTCATTTAATATATATATATATATATATATAATGTACGTACAATAACAAATTCCATATGGAGAACATTATTGCTAAAATGTTGAACTTACAGGCATCAAATGAAAGCTCTTGGCAAAACAACAACAAAAATAATTAAAAAAATAAACTAAGAATTTTAAACAATAAAATAAATAAATAAATAACAATGAAATATGTATTAAATTAGTTAAAAAGTGACATGATGCAGTGAAAGTGGAATAACAGACAGAGTGAACGAATGGTGCAGGATACAGTAGTGATGAAGTGTGGAAGGAACATTTAGCTCTGTAAGGTAGGTAATAAAGTTACTGATTGGTTTTTTATGCACTGGAACAGTCCTTTTAGACCAAATACTAATAAAAAATTAATGGTAAAAAAGTTATTTTCAGAACTAATCAACTGCCAAGTTCTTTTATGCTTGTTTCAACCTATGTAAGAATCAGAATTATGTTGTTAATTAAACTTGGATGATTTTACTTCTTTATTTAGTTTTATAAATGTGAAGTTTTATTTATTTAGTTTTATTTATGTGTTTTATAAAGCTTTTTATAAATGTGAAGAATACAGAACAATTAGCTTAACTAGCCATGCATCAAAAATTTCAGCATTTAAAAAAAATTAGGGTTCAAATATAGAGATTGAAGAACAATTGCTAGCATTTACAGGAACCAAACAGCAACCGTAATAATTGAAGAATATTAGAAAGAAGCCGTAATAAGAAAGGGAGTCTGACAAGGATGTTCCCTATCCCCATTACTTTTTAATCTTTACATAGAATTAGCAGTTAATAATGTTAAAGAACAATTTAGATTCGGAGTAACAGTACAAAGCGAAAAGATAAAGATGCTATGATTTGCTAATGATATAGTAATTCTAGCTGAGAGTAAAAAGGATTTAGAAGGAACAATGAACAACATGGATGAAGTCCTACACAAGAACCACTGCATGAAAACAAACAAGAATAAAATGAAAGCAATGAAATGTAGTAGAAATAACGAAGATGGACCACTGAATGTGAAAATAGGAAGAGAAAAGATTATGGGGGTTGAAGAATTTTGTTATTTGGGAAGTAGAATTACTAAAGATGGACGTAGCAGGAGCGACATAAAATGCCAAATAGTACAGGCAAAATGAGCCTTCAGTCACAGAAATATAATTTGTTTACATCAAAAATTAATTTAAACGTCAGGAAAAGATTTTTGAAAGTATATGTTGGGAGTGTCGCTTTATATGGAATGAAGCTTGGACAATCGGAGTATCTGAGAAGAAAAGATTAGAAGCTTTTGAAATGTGGCGCTGTAGGAGAATGTTAAAAATCAGATGGGTGGATAAAGTGACAAATGAAGAGGTGTTGTGGCAAATAGATGAAGAAAGAAGAATTTGGAAAAATATAGTTAAAAGAAGAGACAGACTTTAGGCCACATATTAAGACATCCTGGAAGTCGCTTTAATATTGGAGGGATAGGTAGAAGGAAAAAATTGAATCTATAGATAGTAGGTTGAACTAAAAAGCTAGAAACATGTTTTGCATTTATAAGTAGTATTATAAATGAAAATTATAATTATAAGAGGAACCAAACGACAAGCCCAAAAAAACTTGATTCAGCAAATAGAAGAAAGTTCCAAGAAAACTAATTTCCGAGACTATTATAAAATTTTTGGTCAGGCTCTACAAAGATATGAATCACCCACCCTTATGCTGAGAGGAAAAAAAGGAAATATGGCCCACACAAATAAAGAAAATGTTGAAATTTTGGCAGAAACCTTCAATAGACTCCTCAACTGTGACGACCCCCCCAGAGCCTTTTGAGACTGACACTGAAACTCCAGTTAAAACTTCACCAGTAAATATCAACCCGCCAACAATTCAAGAAGTTCTCGCAGCCTTAAATGAAATAAAAAACTACAAAGCAAGCGGAGAAGACCAGCTTTTCGCAGAACTCTGGAAACACTCATCAGTTTATTCAGTCAAAACTTCCCTACATCTATGCCTCGTGAAAATATGGAACGAAGAAAAACTTCCAGAATACTGGACCACAGCCCTCATCCATCCATTACATAAAAAAGGGGATAAAACTAATCCTGAAAACTACAGAGGCATATCTCTCCTGGATTGCACATACAAAATCCTGTCGAGAATCATATACAACCGATGCAAAGACCAACTTGAACTGGAACTTGGGGAATACCAAGGGGGATTTAGGCCATGGAGAGGTTGCCCGGAGCAAATAATATCCCTAAAACTTATGATGGACTTATATAAAAGACGGAAAAAACAACTAATAATCACCTTCGTCGACTTTAAAAGGGCCTATGATTGTATACACCGACCATCCATGCTGAATATTCTGAGAAACCTGGGCCTTCACCCTAAACTCGTAAACATGATAAAATTAACTTTAACCAATACCCAGTCCAGAGTGAAATTCAGAGGTGAACTCTCTCAACCCTTCTACATAAAAACTGGATTGAGGCAAGGAGACGGCCTCTCACCACTCCTTTTTAACTGCGCCCTTGAATTTGTCATGAGAAAATGGTATGAAATAAATCCCAAAAATATAAAAATGGGTACTAAGAAAAACTCCATCACACTAAATTGCCTAGGATTTGCAGATGACCTCGCTCTTTTAGCAAATAATATTCAAGAAGCCAAAACACAAATCATGAGCCTTCAAAACCTAGCACAAAAGATAGGGCTTCATATCTCTTTCGAAAAAACTGAACTAATGGCCATAGATCCTCTGGTAATAGAGCACATTACGGTAAACAATCAGAAAATTAAAATAGTAAAACAATTTAAATATCTAGGGGAAATAATAACTTATAATTTAAATGAAAAAGTGACATGGCAAAACAGGACAAATAAAATGATTAAATCCCAAAAATTAACTTGGTCAACATATAACAAAAAATGCCTTTCTGCTAAAACAAAACTTAAACATTATAAAACTGTAGTACAGCCAGAAGTCACCTACGGAAGCGAGACCCTTTTCAAAATCACTCAAAAAAACCGAATTGAAAAAATTCTGAAAATAGAGAGGAGAATTGTCAGAACGTGTATCAATAAAAAACACCAAAAAGAAGGCCAATGGTGGATTGTGCCAAATGAGGTGGTGTATCGAGAAATAGAGCCTGTTACTGATACTATGCGGAAAAAAAGAATCTCTTTCTTCGGTCATCTCATAAGGACACCGCAAACAAGACTGTCAAGAAATATCATTGAAAAGCTCTGGTTCCAAAAGCTAGAAGTAGGATGGATCAAAGAAATTAGAGAAGATATGAAAGAATTGGGAATTTCCCTGACTGACCTACAGAATAAAACTGGAAAAATTACAAAGCTAAAAGATAAAAGCATTAGATTTAAACAAAAGACAGACAAACGACAAAATACAACGAAGAGGGTGTTTACGGATGAAGAAAAGAAAGCAAGATCTGAACGGATGAAGAAATACTGGGCAGCTCGAAAGAGTAAAATAACACGCTTTTCTCAGAAAAGATCCAACTAAAATTGACTTAAGTGGTCCCATGTTGGCCGTAAAAGCATAATAATAATAATAATAAATGAAAATGTTTTATACATTCATATAATAGAATAAATATAAATAGCAAGTTATTTGTATACACATACTAGTAGTCTGTATATATTTTAATATTAATATCAAAAACAGTTCTTATTTTATTTATATTAAGCCAGAGTCAACTGTCTGAAAATATTAAGTTCAACTGTAAGAAGACCTCCAATTCTGACTTAGTAAAAATTAAAATAATTAATTGTGATACTAATATAAAAAAAAAAATACATTCAGTTATATATGTGCAAGTAATTTTATAAAATTAAGCTTACTAGTTATAATTGCTTTTATGTGAATGTAAAACACGAAAAAACAATTTATAAGATATGGAAATCTAAAAAAATTTTCTTTATGATAATATTTATAAATACAAAAACTTCACCTGTACTGAGAATAATGGTGTTTAAATACATAAAATATGAAAAATATTTTATTCAAAGTTGGTGATAAAATAATAAAGATATTCTCATCTGTGAAGAATTTCATTTGAGATTTCCTAATTCTTTACCACCAGCCTATCAACATTATAAAATGCTAAAAATGTGAAAATACTGGAGGCGTTGAAGGTAATCTATGATCAGATGGGCCTAGAACTATTTGTACTTAGAAAACAAACAATTTGTTGCCAAGACATTATTAAAGAGCCCTAAATTGTCAATTATAAATGTACTCTTGAGCCGGAAATACCCAAATTAACCGATTTTTTTCCAGTGGTGCGTAAACTTTTTCTAAAATAATTTTTTTATAAATTTCTAAATAATTTTCTTCACTTTTTACAATTTGGCCTTACTTTGTTAAGTTCTTTGATCACCCTAACATAAGTTATAATTGATTACGTTTTTATTTTTTAAGTTTAGCTGCAAACTTACTGTAATTTAACATTCCGTGTAACTGCTTCATTTTATAATATATTTGGATAGCAGAGTGGTTGTTATAAATAATATTATTATTTTAATTATATCTCTAGGTTTTGTTTTTTATTGTCAATTGATAAAAATAACTTGTTTTTAAAAATCATTATAAATAGCAGTCGTTAAAGATAATAGTGCGATGACGCACCTTTGGCATAATGAGTGATGTCTCATGAGCTAAGCATACATCGTAATAGGTTATGTTGGAATATTCTCAGTCTTGTGTTGCATTGTTTTGCTTATACATCATTGTAGTTTTGTTTAGTCTAACATTTTATTGAATTCATACAGCGTTTCCTTTTGTTATTAAATTTTGATTACGTATTCGACATTAATTTTATAATTCATAGAAATTTACTCAAGAAATATCTCAAACAATATTACATCGTCTTTTAGTATAGTGTTTATTTACTATGTACATGCATTAGTTTTACAAGAGTCGAGTTGATTTCATTATAATTTAAGTATTTTTTAAAATGTAGAATTTTGAAAAACCGCTGACACTTGACGAATTGCAGTCCATTTTAGATGAAGATGAAGATAAAAACATATCGCGAACAACTGCTATTGACGCGACTTATATTCCACCTAAAGTTGATGAACTTACAGATGAAGAAGAATTTGATGACAATTTGCTAATCGAGACCCCTTCTACAGCAACAACTGATATAGCAGGTACATTTGAGATTCATGTACATACAGAAAAAGACATTGATGCTGAAATATCAAATTGCAAGGATAAACCAAAAAAATCTAAAACTAAACCCAAATCAAACATTCCAAAATGGGAAAAAATTGAACCAATTTATAAAGAATTGCCAATTTCAGTAGAACATAGACAAATAGAAATTTTAGAAAATAAACTGGCAGTAAACTCACCCCTTGAAATATTTTTCCTTTATTTTGATAATGATTTGCTGAATATGATTTTAGAGTTCAGTATAAAATATGCACATGACAACAATCGGCATGATTTTTCTTTAAATAGTGCGTTACTAAAAAGATTTATTGCAATTTCGATACCGACTGGTTACCTCAAACAGAAATGTATTGGAGTAAGGATGAAAATAAGGTTGTTGAAATTGCTTGACAAGAACGATAAAGTTGCAAAAATTCGGCCATTTTTTGATGAAATAAACAAACGTAATTTACAGTTTGGCGTTTTTTCTCATAATTTATCTATTGATGAAGAAATGGTGCCATATTTTGGTAGGCATTCAGCAAAAATGTTTATAAGGGGAAAACCAATCAGATTTGGATTCAAGCTTTGGTGTTTATATAGTTCTAATGGGTATTTGTACCAATTATACCATACGGAGGTGCTAAAAAAGAAAAACCTGAATATGGTCTGGGGACACAAGTAGTACTCAATCTGTTAAATGTTGTATCCCATCCGAACGAGCATAGAATTTATTTTGACAATTTTTTTTCGACATATGATCTATTAAATTACTCAATGAAAAAGGATATTTTGCTACCGGCACTATCAGAGAAAATAGGCTTCCTAATTGCCCACTAAAGAGTTTAAAAGTATTGCAGAAGATGGATAGAGGTACATTCGATTTTGCATTTGATAAAAAAACTAGTTTTGCAGTAGCTAGATGGAATGATAATGCAGTGGTGACAGTTGCCAGTAATCACAATGGAATTTACCCATTAGCAAATATAAAAAGATATAGCAGAAAAGCAAGAAAAGATATAACTATTAGTTAGCCATTAATGGTAGCACAATACACGAAATTGATGTGTGTCATGGATTCTCATGACAATGGCATTGGAAACTATAGAATAAAAGTGCGTGGAAAAAAGTGGTGGTGGCCATTGTTTACTAATGCTATCGATTCTTTTATAGTAAATTCGTGGAAACTATATCGACTTGTAAACCATGATAAAATCAGTCAAATTGACTTTAGGTCGTACCTTGTATTATTGTTGATCAAAAGTGAGGAAATAAAAATACCACAGTACATCGCTGAAATTCAGGGAGATAATATTCCTTCTCCATCATTGGCAACCAAAGGTCGGCCTTCAAAAATTAGTTTGCCGGAAAATATTCGTTTGGACAAAGTAGGACATGTTATTTCCGAACATGCAAACAAAGCTAGAAGACGATGTAAGCTGTGCAAAAACCACACAATATTTTTGTGTTTAAAATTTAAAGTCCACCTACACCCAAAATGTTTCAAAGAATTTCATTCACCGCAAAGAAAATAAATCCACAATAAACTAAAAACAATTTAATGTAGTTTATTCATAGTTGTTTTTTTCTAGTTTTATAAATAGTTTGGTTTCTTTTTATGTTTTTACATTTTATATAGGGCAGAAGGATAGCACTTAGTATATTTTCTCTTGTATATTAAACATGTATAAAAAATTCTTATTGCTTAATTTTATTTACAACTTTCTAATTAGTATGCAAAAAAAAGAAAAAGAAATGTGAATAAGAAAGTATTTTCATTACTTTCTGTAGATGCAAATAATGAATTTCTTATTTAAACAAGTTCTTAACCAAATAACGAAAAATAAAACAGATAATAATTTGGTATAAATTATGTTTTTCTCACTGGTTTAGTTACAAAGTTATACCAACTCTCACATGCCTTCCTTCATTACACAAACTATAGCAAGTGAGAAGTTAAGTAGTTTCCCATTGCTTTCTTCATTGAGCTAATATAGTATTGCTTATCAGCATGTCCATTCCACTAAAATATAGGTGGGTGATGTTCAGCTTAAAGCAAGTGACACCTTCTCTCCGTTCACCACAGAGAAGGTGTATAAAGAGTAATATTACTATTATACAAATTAACTCTGATTAAAGTAGATTACAGCTCAGATATTTACTTATGTGACAGTCATAGGAAAGTCTGAGAAAGACAAATGTAACAATTAATGAACCTTTTTTTCTGTCATGAAATAATATATTGGATAAACTGCCTCCAGTCAGTAGATGACTCTTAATCATAGAATAAATAAATATGTTCATACCTCACACAGTCTAGTGCAATCTTGTAATCCAGCACCTTTTTGATTTTTTCTTATCATGCTATCATTAATTGACTTGAATGATGTTAGTGTTTCTATCAATAATTTTTTTGGTACTTTTTCTATGACTGAATTCCAGTCAGAATCTAAAAAAAAGAAAAATATTTCAAATGAAATATCATAATGTAATTAAAATATTACAAAAAATATGTTATAACATTTTGTTATATTTATTTCAGTTATACTGAATTAAATAACATCCAGAAATAATGACATTACAATTTAATGTTTCACGGATGGTAAACATATAAAATCTTATTTCTCTAACTAACACCTTTTTAGAATACATTTAATCAAATATAAAAAATTAAACAGGTTAACATGTTCATTATGGTCAATAACAATTCACTTGGACTTTGAAGAAATACACATCTTCATTGCCTCCAAGTTTGATTTCATCTAATTCAGACTTGACTCCAGAAGGCAGAAAAAGAAAAACAATTTTTGTGGTAATATTATAAGATATCTCAGTTTAGCTTTGACTAGAGATTTAAAGTATTGCTATACAATTCATGAGCAAGAATTGTCACAAAGTACAATCATTCTTTTTCTCTGTAAACTATTTTGTTTTTCACTAGTCCAATCTTTATTTTTAAATAAGAATTTATATTTTAGTACAAACTACTGAAATTATGCTATCACTCCAAAATTTAAAAAAAAATTGGCTCTTAATTTCTACCAAGAATGTCAGCATCACTTATTAGAATGAATCTCAGTCTTTTCTGAAGAACTTGACTGGCTTTTTTAAACCATTTAGCTTTAGCATGTAGATCTGGATTCATTTATTATTATACATCACTATTCTTTAGATCTTTTTACCCCTCTCTTTTAATATAGAAACACTGACTATAATTTTCCTACACTTTTAAATCCATTTCATATTCATATCTTAATGTCTAGCTCCATAAGGTATTAGAATATAGATTGGTATTTTAGTCACTTATAAATACTGAAAAGACTTAAGAACTTTCAGTTAATTCTTCAATAAAATTGTTAACATGAAATTCTAAAACTGGAACAAAACACCAATAATTGCCCAGACGTTTCTCATGAAACTTCTACTATTTGAAAATTAGGGAGTAAATTTATAATCTTTGTATAAAGTAATATTTCCACTTAGCAACAAATTTTAATGTAAGTATCCAAATGCTTTCGGAGTCACTTCTCCATCATCAGGGATTATTTGAAGTTATTAATTTAATATTTATGTATTTCATTTTTTTTATGTACAATTAAATTGAAATTAAAATTGTTACATTCATTATAGTCAATTGATAAAATAAGTTATACGTTAATAAAAATGTAACGTCATGTCTGTAAGATGTTTACAACTGTTATCAGACATGAAATGAAATAGTACCAGCCTATTAATTAATAATTATTGTATTGCTTGTTTATATACGATACCATTATCAAATTTGACTTGTTGGTTCATTTATTTATTTATGTATATAAATGAAATTTTTCTAATATGCTGATTTTATGATAATTGTTAGTATATTCTAATATTTTAATAAATTTGTTATGGCTACAGTTATGTCCAGTTTCTAAAATGGCAGCAGTGTGAGGATGCTCACTGTCGTGAAGGATTACGCTGGACAATAGTTTCCCACGTCATCGATTTTAGATCAAATGTCTCAGTTTGGTGAACGTTTTGTAGTACACATCAGCTATAATTGTTGATCCATATTCCATGAAATCAACCAAAATGGTGCCCTTTTCATCCCAAGAAACGGTAGCCAACATTTTTCGACTCAACTACTGAGATTGCATAAACTTTTTCGGTTTTGGGGAACTTAAATGGTGCCACTGCATCGACTGTTGTTTCCATTCTGCGTTGGTGTAGGATATCCACGTCTCATTGCCCGTCAAAATGTGGGAAAACAAATCATATCCATCTTCTCAATAGCGGTCCAAAGAAACTCGTCCACTACACATGCTTTGCTCTTTGTGTTGGTCGATGTGCATTTTTGGTATCCTGCACACAGCTTTTGATATCCAAGCTTTTTCTGGGACAATCGTGTGTTCAACATGTAAAATTCATCAGCCAGAGCACTAATCGTCAATCACATTGCAGTTTTCCATTCACTTGTTTAATGATTTTGTCGGTCTGAATACTGGGCTTGCCACTCCGCTCTTCGTCATGCACTTTTATGCAGCAATTTTTAAAGTCTCGACACCATTGTCTAACCTTTCCTTCACTCATTACTGTAGATTCATGCACTAGGCACAACTCCCAATGAATTTCAGCAGCTGAAGATCCTTTTGCACACAAAAATCTAATCACAGTGCGAATTTCACAACTGATGGAAGAAACGATTTTTGTGAACATTGCGATCTGCATTTACCGGCAGGCAAATGACTACTGAATCAAAACAACTGCAGTGGCTTTGTAAATAGCAGATAGATGACCCTGCATGTATGAAACTGTGTTCAGACCTGCTAATATTTAAGCTGATGCCCTTACTTTACAAATATGCCTTGTAAATTACAGCTTCAGTAATAAATTTACATCATTAATAATCAAGATAGCAAATACTCTAAATAAAGACATCATTAGCTGTAAAATCATTCTAAAATTTAATGCAAAGTATGCTATAAAAAGTAAGTATAGCATAAGTATGCTACATTACTGCCCCTTTCCTTCTTTTTCCTGTTTAGCTTCTGGTAATTACCATTCAGATAATACTTAGAGGATGAATGAAGATGATATGTATGAGTATAAGTTAAGTGTAGTCTTGTACAGTCCCAGTTCGACCATCCCTGAGATGTGTGGTTAATTGAAACCCAACCACCAAAGAACGCCAGTATCCATGATCTAGTATTCAAATCCATGTAAAAATAACTGACTTTACTAGGAATGCTGGAACTCTCGACTTCCAAATCAGCTGATTTGGGAAGACGCGTTCACCACTAGACCAACCCATGGGTTACATTACTGCCCCGAGAGGCAGTAACATCATTAACTGACTGCAATCATTCTTAATTATCTTTTTAATAATGCACCATTAATTTTTTATCATTTATAAATTAACAATATGCAAAATTTACTATAAACAAAATTAATTTACTATTAATATAATTTCCTAAAATTTCATTAATAAATATTAACAAAAAGATGTACACTTTCCCATTTATTATTTTTATTTAAAAAAAGTTAAACAGAACTTACTTAAATTTTTTAGAACACATGCAGACTGAGGTAGATTATCAGCATAGAGATCTTTCCAAATAGAAAATGTTTGGTGGTCATTTGTAAGACAAGAAACAGAAAAGCGGACAAGCTGTAAAAAAAGTATTAATACACAATTATTTTTTTAAATAAATGAATAATTTTACGGTATTAAAATACCAATTTGTAGTTAGCATAAAAAATAAATGATCACTTACTTTTTAAAAGGCAATAATATGCAACTTAAAAATTCAATTTATTATAACTTATTTTATTTATTTATTAACTAATCCAATTCTTATATTTAATTATTTATTAACCATATCTACCTGCATTTAACATGGAATGGAGTTGGTAAAACTTGGATGTTGATAAAAAATAATATTCAATTTTGAAACCTAAGCTTCATCCTGACCCCCTTAGAGGAAGACTTCAGAGAATCCTGGCCACCACACCACCCTCTCCATTTCTAGCTCTGGCATATGATCAGAAACAACATTTTCATCACCAATGTTCAACACTTGGGTTATCTAATTGAATTCTATAATAAAATACAGCAGCCTTATTTCACCACACTATTTTAAATTCTTGTTTATTAAATTCTTCTTTGCATGTATCTTATGAGGTGCATTTTTTCACTCTTAAGTGGTTTAATTTACACATTAATACTTATAAAAATACATATTCACACATATAATTTAATAATAATATTTTTATATTAAAAAAGTGATATACATTACATCTACATCAAGTTTCTTTTTTTAATAATCCAAAGGATCCACAGTCCATATTAACTCAGATTTGTGAGATTCTACTGCACATATTTCATAACTGAAGAATGACTTATTTTTAGCCAAACAAATCACAAAGTTATTTATTTTAGTCCCCCAGAAACAGACCAAATTATGATGTTTTCCTTGGATAATACTTATTTATTGTTTAGATAGATATTATGACAAAATTTAGTGAAATTCAACAGTAATGTGGGATTTATTGCAGTCATTTTTGTTACTTATTAAATATTATATGTTATTCAACAAATCTGTCAAATACTAGTTCCAATTTAGGGTTATAGGAATACCCATAGGCAGTTTCTGCTTTTGTTTTATTGATGCAACAATGCACATTTGGCAAGAATGTGGATGTTGAATGTGCGTACATTTTCAAATAAAATTCTGCATCAATTTCTGAACAGTATTTGATCATTTCATAATTATAAACAAAGGATATTACTGTTATCATATAACAATATATGAATGAAATACCTATATCTCTATACATATCATTTTGGCACATTTTAATCAAATATAATTATAGGCACAATATAATTATTATCAATTTATATTTAATATACTACATATTATTTTAATATACAATACAATTAACAACAATCTGAAAATATTCTACCATATATGAGGTCTGTTCAGAAAATAACTGAACATTTTTTATTAAGCGCCAACAGAAATATTTAGTAATGTGCAGTTCCAGCATTGTGTTCCGCATAACCTCCTCTGTAACCACATTTCTTGGATTGTTGGTATCTCATTTAGTTTTTGTATAACTGTTATTTGAGTACAACCTGCTATAAGGGAGCAACAATACAACGTAGAATTTTGCATGAAACTGGGAAAAAGTTTCACAGAAACTATTTCAACTTTTCAAACAAGCTTACAAGGATGATGTTCTGGGTCGTATGCAATGTTATGAATGGTTTTCATGATTTAAAAGTGGACATTTTGACTGAAAAATTGAATATGCATAGAGTTATTGCAAAGTTTGTTGCTCATTTGATAACCGAACACCAAAAAAAAAAGAACATCATGTGGATGTTTGTTGGCAACTTTTTGAACAAGCCGATGATGATGAAATATTCATGCAAAGGATTACAATGGGAGACGAAAGCTGGTTTACGACTACGACATCAAGACAAAAGTTCTATCATCACGATGGATCAGCAAAGGATCTCCACATGCCAAGAAAGCACGTCAGTCTCAATCCGATGTCAAAGTGATTCTCTCTGTTTTTTTTAAATTTTAATGGAATTGTGTGTTTTGAATTTTTCCCTTTTTTGCAAAAAGGGACTGGAGTTGTGGCGAGACAACTCACAGTTCCTTCACCAAGACGATGCGTCTGCACACTCTGCTTTGTCAATTCATCAGTTTTGTGCCAAAAATCAGATGACTGTTCTACCTCAGCCTCCATACTCACCAGCCCTGGCTCCTTGCAATTTTTTCTTATTTCCAAAATTAAAATCAGTGATGAAAGTATGCCGTTTTGAGACTATTGTTGACATTAAAGCAAATTCGCCACGGACCTTAAAGGCCATTTCAAATAAAGTGATCCAGGATTACTTCAAGAAGCAAAAACACCACTGGGAAAAGTGTGTGAATAAGAGAGGGGAGTACCTTGAACAAGACAAAGGCCAATAATCTGTAAAATTAATAATAAAGATTAAAAAAAAAGCAGACCAGTTATTTTCTGAACAGACTTTGTAAACTAATTCTTTTATTATTATCTTTTTAATACAATTTCACACATTAAAACAAAGGATAGATATATTAAAATTAAATATAAACTTATCAGACATCCTATATTCTTAATCCAGCATTGAACTAACACAACACATTATAAACTAAAAATAATACAAGATCTGGAAAAAATATCTGAATTAATATAAACAAATTAATATTACTCTTTTTTCAACACTCACATCATCTTTTAATGGATTTGTTGATGAACCAATTCGTTCAGTAAGCGGTACAAAATATGTATGCAACTTTTTATCAGGTTGTAAATTGCATGCTATTTCCTGAAAATAAAATTATAATTATTAAGGATTGGAAAACAGTTCATTATAATTTACTACAGTTTTTAATGGAAATTTGTTAAAGTGATGAATTCAAGGGTTGTTCAGAAAGTTCTTAGCCTGACAAAGACAGATTTTTAAAAAATAATGTTTTTCAATTTCATTACAATGCAATTCGACTCACTTAAACCAATGACTTTCTAACTTTTTATACCCTTGGTGTAATGTGATTTGCCCAACTCTGCAAAATTAGCAGTTGCCTCAGCTCTTACCCCAAAATTTGAAGTGTGCCTTTATCCAGTGAGGTATTTCTTCAGGTGTGTAAAGAAGTAAATGCTGGGATCCAAGTCTGGTGAATATAACATAAGTAGAAGAACTTTGAAGAACATTGAAGAAACTCAGTGGGATTAGTTTAAATAAGTCTAAACATATTTTAGAATTGTTGAGTCAAATTTGTTTTTGGTTGATTATTAACAAAAGTGTCATGTTTGAAATTTTTTATTTATGATTAAAATTATGATTTAATAAGCAAACAAAATACAACAAAAATGAAATTATTCCATTCTTAACAAGACTTTCTATTGAAAACTATTTTTAAATTTATATTTAGTTATTTCATATATCTTGCAGAAGATGCAGGAAGTTAAGGAAGGAGATGGTACACAATTAACCCAATTTACGGAAACTGCTTCTGGTAATACTCAATATGCTGCCATTCTGCATATATTCTATTACCCAAAAAAATTACAGAAGTGTTAACAGCCTTTCAACTTTATAACTTGTTGGATATACATCAATACTATCATCAGGCAGAACTGTTAAGGGGTCAATCACAATTGTCTCTCATAACAAGTTATCTTTTCTGAGGCAGGCTAACTTGCACCATATCAGTGCTCATTCTCTTCTACTACTAGCTAAACTTATGAATTTCTACTAACTCATATTTCCATTTAGTTCATCTATAATTTTTACTCTTGTCTGGTCTCTTCTCACTGGACTTTCCATAGATCCCAGATTGCATTAATCAAACCTACCCCTCTCATGATCATGTCCTGGCCAGTCACTCTCCTATTCTTAAATGTTCAGATTAAGCTTCTTTCTTTTTCACTCTCCTTGTTACATCCTTATTTAACACTCAGCCTGTCCACTTAATCTTCTTCAATAACCACTATGCTCTCATTTCAAATATTTTGTCTTCCTTTTTCACTTTTTCTTAGGGTCCATGTTACACATCCACACACATGTACAATCCGAACGTAACTTTTCACAAGATGCTTCTTCAATTCTATACCCCATCTATACATAGTAACTGTTAAATGCTTCCTTAGCCATCGTTTAGTGTTTCATTTTATACTCATTTTTGCAATCTTTTGTTAACATGGTACCTAAGTTTCTTTACTGTTTTAATTTATTAATACTTCCTCCTTTTCAGTAAACATTCACTGGCTTACTGCATCTTAGCTATTTTGTATCACTTATTTTTGACATACTCTTCACACTTTCTTCTACTTTTGAAATCATTTGTTAGTTATCCTGCACTTCATTTCCTAAAAAAAGCATGTTCTGTTTAGACCTTATATGATTAATTTTCTTTCTTCCTGAAAAAAAATATTAAGGAGCACATGTCAAAATTTATACGTTATAGTGGTTATTTTCCAATTACGAGCAAATGGAATTAAATACTGAGGTTTAAAAATGTCTTAAATTTCATATCTTTTCTATTTGTTAAATTTATCAACTTTAAAATTTAATTTTAATTAAACTAATAATATATCTTTAGCGTTTCTTGTAAATTTTCATTCAACAAGGAAATCTAATATAAAAGTTATTTAATATTACTTTCTTTGTTCGTAAGCATCTACAAAGCATAACTTTCCACAAATTCTATTTATTACTTGGTTATCTTCTTTTTTGTATAGGTGATTCAAAGAAACTGGAAATTTTAAAAATTAAATAACATTAATGAAAACTTTTTTTTAGAAAATGAATTTTATTTCATGTAATTGTACAAATGTTGCCATTTTAGGATACATACATTTTTGTTTATTTTTTAAAGATGACATCTTGCAGGTGACCTCCTCTTCAACGTAAACACTCACGAAGTCTCTTCGTTAAATTGTTCATGGTTTGACGTAACAACTCAACTGGAATTTCCGCAATTGCTTCTCGGATCTTTGCCTTCAGTTCTTCCGTTGTAGCAGGTCTACTGTGGAACACTTTGCTTTTAAGGTGGCCCCCACAAAAAGTAATCGCAAGCTGAGAGATCAGGCGATCTGGGAGGCCATCTAATGTCACCATTTCGTGAAATGAAACGTTGTCCAAACAATCGGCGTACAACTGCCATCGATATTCATGCAGTATGTGACGTTGCTCCGTCTTGTTGTAACCAGGCTGTGTTAAGAATCGGTGGAAATCTCTTTTGTTGTTCCACAACAAAGGTTTCAAGCATGGCTACGTAACGAGTTGAAGTCACTGTAATCGCAAGACCGTTGTCATCCTCAAAAAAATAAGGGCCTATAACACCGTAAGATGACATAGCACACCACACGGTCACTTTCTGACTGTGCAACGGATGCTGGTGTAGCTGCGTAGGATTTTCTTGTGCCCAGTATCTGAAATTTTGCTTGTTAACAAATCCACTGAGGTGGAAATGTGCTTCTTCTGGCATTCACAGTTCATGAACAAACTCTTCGTTATCATTTATCTTCTGAAGCATTACATTACAGAATTGTGCTTGCACAACTGCATCGTTCAGTTTCAGTTCCTGGACGATCTGCAACTTGTATGGATGGAATTGCAAGTCCTTCACTAACATTCTTCGAAAACTTGAACTATGCAATTGTAAAGATGCTGAGAGACGACAGATTGACCGATGTGGACTTCGTGTGACAGCATCTTGTAAAGCTTGAACATTCTGTGGTGTACGGACGGTTCGCTCACGGCCTGGAGGTTTCTTTTTCATTGCCGAACCAGTTTCCTCAAAATTAGATATCCATGTTTTAATTGCATGTGCTGATGGAACACGGTCGTGCCGTCCTAGATTAAAATGACGGCGAGATTCTCTACGCACTCCCTCCACAGTCATTGTTTTTGTAAAACGCTTTGATAGTAAATGCACGTTGCGCACCACTCCAAGGATCCATGACAACTAAATGGCAGGTTATGTTAGAGAGGCTGGCGCCACTTATCAAGTGGTACCAATCGCCCACGGCTACCAACACCATTTTCAAAATCTCCCATTTCTTTGAATCACCCTGTACTATATTATAAATTATAAGAAAGCACTTACCCTGAGCTGTTTTGTATGAGATCTAAGTTCAACAGAAGCAGGATTAGGTATTCTAAGGTCAGGTGAATAAATTGAATCTATAATTGAAAAGTACTGTTCTGATCCCAGAGCCTTGCTAGTAGAATGACGAGCCAATAGAACTTTTATATAATCCAGTACATAACGTGTGTAAGAACGCATTTCACACACAGGTAGCATCACATTTTGCCAAACTGTAATTATAAATCAATCAAACTGAAAACTATAATATATTACATTTAATTCTAGGAGCTGTTTTTTCTTATTATTAGTAAAATCTATACATAAAGTTGAACATATTTTTATAAATTAAATTTCTGTCACCTTGGTTCAGATAACTGTGATCAGCATTGCCAACAATGTGTTCCAAACCTGCTGGTGCAGAATGAGCAAATGACCCATTGGGTTCCAATGCCTGCATGTACAAATATGCTTTAAAACTTCCATGAGTAGTTAGGAACTACTCATGGAACTGTAATTGGAACCGTATCGTCCATTTTACTTAGTTTGAGAAATTTCAATTTCCCAATACCTTATGCTTCCAGTGGAACCATCTCTGGATGTCTGGAATCAGTCTATTACTCCCTCTTTTAAATGAGCAGGTCCAGGGATGCTAGGCTAGCCACTACCCTAGCAGCATTGCTCAAGATGTTCCTGTAGCCACAGCATACCTGTATGAAGACAGTCCTTCGAACATGGTTCAAAATTGATTTCTGCACCTTCTTTGACAAATTCAAAGTAAAGTACCTTGTGTAGTCACAAGGTCAATTATTAACATAACTACACTCAAGTTTAACTATGTGTTTAAAACATTAATTACAGATTAAATTTTGAAAACTGAAAATTCACACTGAAACATGAATCTAAGATACAGATAATTTCCGATTAGAAAAGTAGTTTATTTTTAAAATATTTAAGAATCCATAACTATGGTTGCAAGTATGTTAGGGCCATAACAGTTGTAGTTGACCTGACATAAGACAGTAGACATTTCTGAAAATAGTGTAATTACTCTCAAAGATAACAAATATTCCATGACGGGTTTAGTAACGTCTGGAATAAAACAGTTTTCCATTTCCTTCTTCACAGAGCTAAATAAATTGTATATCAGCATGTCAAGACCACCAAAATGCAGTTGAGATATCCAGCCCAATAATCGTACCTCCATTCTGTTCACTGTAAGAAAAAGCTATATGCTAAACATCATCAATTTCAGAGAAAACAATCATGACTTAACCCCTAATATTTTATATGCAAATAACCTGAAAGGCTTGAATAGTTAGAAAGAAGCAACAAATTATTCGATTCCATTCAATGGAATGCAATGGATTATTTACACCATTTTCATCATCATTAAGGCATTTAACATATTTGCAATCAGAGACATGTTTCATATAATAATACATCACCGATCTTAAGTAAAATGTTTTAGTACTATGTCTTTAATTATAGAAACGTGTAATAATAAAATACATGTTTTAAAATGAAACTTAAATAAGTGTATTATTTATCAAATATTTCATTATGAAACCATACATCATAGATAAAATAAATTTTGTTTTATAACTTTTTAAATATATCTTGACTTCATAAACTTATTGAACTAATTAAAGGTTTTCTGGGATTGTTCCAGCAAGCTCAAGAATAACTATAAACAAAAAAAAGATGAAAAAATGAAAGAATAGTTCTATACTAAATAGAGTAAGTTTATTTGATATTAAAAATTACTTTTATGTACCTTTTAAACCAACAGAAAGATCTTTGAAACCACCTTGACCTAAAGCCCACAAAATCGATATACCAATAGCTTGTTTATTTTGGTATGAATTTCTAAGTGCAATATATTTATCAACATTTGCTACTGCGATAGATGGATATTGAGCTGCTAATAATTGCAGTAACATTTTGAAACCACACACAGGAGAACCTAGAAATTATAAACAGGAAACATCTGATGTAATACATATCTTTCTAAGTATATAACGTAACATTATATACATTATATTATATAACAGTAATACGCTTCTTATATTTAATAAGTTGAATACATTTTTATATCTCAATACATTTTTTTTAAATAAAAAAAAAAGTAACGCAAATTTTTGTTTTTTGGAAAGAATTTTAGTTATTCATATACATTAATGTTATCCCCTTCAAAATAGTTCCCATTAGATATAATACACTTATGCCAGCACTTTTTCTAATCCCCGAAACACTTCTGGAAGTTGATCTTTGGAATAGTGTTTAGCTCTTTCAGCTATTCACTTTTAATCTCATCTATGCTTGTAAAACGATGACCCTTTAAGGTTCTCTTTATTTTTGGGAATAGAAAAAAGTTACACACGGCCATGTCTGGCAAATATGGTGGCTGGGGTATCATTACAGTCTTGTTTTTGGCTAAAAATTTATGAACAATCAATGAAGTGTGAGCAGGTGCATTATTGTGGTGCAAAAGCCATGAATTATTTCACCACAAATGCAGTGTTTTTTTTCGGATTGCTTCATGCAAACAGTGTTGAACTTGTACGTAATACTCCTTACTGATCATTGACCTTGTAGCAAGAATTCATGATGCACTATGCTGTTAAAATCAAAGAACACAGTGAGCATAACCTTCATATTTGATTGTACTTGTTGGAACTTTTTTCGGTCTTGGTGATCCAGAATGCCTCCACTGAAATGACTGAGCCTTAGTTTCAACCTCATATTCATAAACTCATGTTTCATCACATGTTATGACATGTTTCAGTAGTTCTGCAATGTTGTTGACTTCATTTAGCAACTCCTAAGCAACTGCCATTTGCCACTGTTTTTGTTCGAAATTCAACAATTTTGCTGTCATACGTTTCATAATCAAAACATCAGAAAAAATTTCATGGCATGAGCAAATTGATATTTCAACATCATCAGCGACTTCTCTGATTGTGATTCAGCAATCATTCATAATCATTTCTTTAACTTTTTCCACATTTTCATCGGTTGTTGATGTGCTTGTCATCCGGGGCCTTGTCATCTTCAAAGTCTTCATGACCTTCTTGGAAACACTTATACCACTCATAAACCCTTGATTTACTCACAGCAGCCTCACCAAAAGCAATATTTAACATTTTTAAAACATTGCTACACTTTACTCCATTCTTATAACAAAATTTAATACAAATTCTCTGATCCATTATTTATACAAATAAAAAATCATTGATCGTACTAAAACATGTGTTATCATCCTTTTGACAACTAACAACACACTAAACATCTATATAGCTAAAAATATACAGATACTTTTCAGACATGCTTATCAATACAACAATGAAAAAATCCCGAGAACAAGATAAATACAACCCGCGAAATTTCAAAATTTTCTTAACTTTTTGAACATACCTCATATACACTGAATATTAACATTTGTTTTTAATTTTTTAAATTACTTCTTAAATGATTGCTTTTGAAAGGCAATGGAACATACTGACATTTTTATTTATAGATGGAATACATAGCTCCACATTGCAGCATACCCTCCAGTGGGGAGTTGTGATTCAACAATTCATAGTTTAACTGAATATTCCAGATACCACACAATTGTAGCAATAAATTGTAGGTGTGATATCACATCTTGAAGTTTTTCCTTAAGAAATCCTGAACCAGTTCTTAGGTAGCTTCTTTGTAATAGAAGAAAGCAATTTATTACAACATATATAGGAATTGATCACTGCAAAACGAACCATTGATTTTATCTGTCACTCCTTTCCTGGGTAAAATTATTCTGACCTCCCAAAGGAACTGTGGTTGGAATGGATGTACACAGCCATTTTTGGAGCATAAGAAGCATACAAAAGCGCAAACATAACTGATCATCTTATGAAAAACAAACAGAATATATTAAATATAATTTAAAAAAATGTAAATTCTTAAAATAGTAATGTTGATGTAATAGAACTATTTAAAAAATTTTTAAATAAACAATTTTATAGGCAAACAAATTCACAGGCAGAATACAGAGTTTATAGACATCCCCTCTAAAGTCTGTTTAAATTTGCAAAGGAAGCAAGAAAGTTAATTGTATTGACTACATTGAATATAATGAATATTACTTATCAACAAGGAAGACTTTGACAAAGTTATATGGTTTTTTAACTGTCTCCCAATTTTTTTATTATTTGACTAAATGTAATATTTAAAATTCAATATTATACAGAAACAGTCAGAAGAAACTTTAATAATACAAAAAACAACATACCTTTTGCCAAATCCACAGCCATAGAAGTGAGACAATAATCAAAGAGTAATTGAATAACATTTGGGTAACTTTCATAAACTTCTTTGATTTCTCTTTTTATTAAATTACGCATATCTGAAGGTAGAAGGCAAAGTGGATGTTCGAATGACTTTGTAGAAAAATTATTCTCTCTGTGTTCAACTGGCAATCTGACATTTAGGAATGATGCAAGACCCTTTAGCCAAACAAGTGGAGTAGATTTAAAGTTTTCTTTACCAATTTCAATCACAGCAGCAAGATCATCCTGTTTCAGCTGAAATAACACAGGTAATTTATTTCAATGTAAAATTTTTTTGCATTACTTTTAACTTTGACATATTAATTAAAAATCTACCTGAAGATTTAACAGTATTAAATAAGGCAGATAATAGTAATAGATAAGGACAGGTGAAAAGAATGGATTACGAGTGGTGAAAAATATATGATTATACATATACCCTGCTTTACAGGACTAAAGTACAGAAAAATTACAGTATTTATAAAAAAGAGCTCCGAGAAAAATAATAGGACCAAAATGTAGCCATTAAGATATGAAGAAGAATAAAGAAATTTATAACATGAAAACTAAGAAAATCATATGTAGTAGCAACAGTTAGGAGTTGATGTTAAAAGATTGACAGTAGATTATGAGGAGAGAAAGTGATATAATATTAAGATAATTTGGAAGGAAAAATAAGGAACTCAAAAACAGGGGTTCCTTGAATTTACATAGGCAGGTTTTTTAAAGTAAGTTGAAGCACAGGATCGGAACAGTAGAAAAAGAGAGAACAGGACTGGGAAGGAATATTGTTAATGAAGCATACACTTAATAGGCTTCTAATAGTCACTGGAATTCATTTTATAGTCATTTAGCTTAGAAACAAGAATATTTTTTAGCATTAATTTAAAATCTAAAATTAGATGGCCATTTTGATTATAAAACAACCATCATCAGTGGACATTACAATAATAGTATATACAAGGAATTAAATGAATGAACGAAAAAATATTAATTGACAAACACCAATAATTCTAAAAGATTATAAAACAAATATTTCTAACAGTAAAACATATGAAAAACTGTTGCTGCTTCAGGCAATCCCAATATAGTGTAAATTTGCTTTAAAAAAATCTAAACTATTGAAATTTTAATTAAGACTGTCCACCACAACCTAATGTACATGTCATATATATATATATATATTGAGTAAGATAATTTTTCTCCAAAATAGAACTAACCTTAAATCTATCAAAAAATATCCTTTCCCGTAAAGAAAATTTAAGGGAAAGTATAACCATTTAATATTCTTTGATTGAAAACTTTTACAAAAATATTTTTAACAAATTTATAATACCATGGCTAAAAGGATACAAGATATTGGTTTCTTGCAACTGTTCCAACAACAATGAAGTTTCCATATGATTGTTCAAGTAAATTTTCCTATATTTATCTTCGTTTAAGTTATTTTTATCTTTAGCTTTCCAAAGACAGGGCCAATTTCTTGGATGGAGTCACAATGGAAGTTGTGATTTTTAAAAATATTTTTAATACTGCTGCTATATGAAGGCAATATTCAATATTTGTCCATGCTTTTCCAAAGCTACTGTTATACTGTTCTGATGTAAGTTGTCTTACTGAATTTGTTAAATTTTTTGTTAAAAACAACTTGTCTGTATCTTTAAAGCTCAATTCTATGGAATAAGCTTCAAAACTACATAAAGTTTAATGTGTAAATCAGTAGATTAAAAGCTACCATTCTTAGGTTACAGAGGATGAAAAGGATTGTTGGTGATATATTTATTGGTGTGCATATATTTTTTGTATACTCGGTATCAAAAAAGTATATTGTGGTTTTAATTTGTTGTGGGTCTTGGATGAAGCATGATTTAAGGCAAGAATCAAAGGGCAAAAGGGGCAGTTTTAATGGCACACATGGCTTGGTGTCTGTATAAAGGGAAGAGTATGCGATTACCAAGGGTGTCTGAAGAAAATATTGAACACGAGTTTTTCCTGTGTAGTCCTAAAAAAAATCTGTCAGGAAGACCAGCCATGAATGCCAGTGGAATGTTTTAAGGAGATGCTTAAATGTAACATATAACACTTACACACATATGCTTATACAACATATGCATCCACATGGTTTACAGCTGTTAAAGGCTTTGAAGCCTACCGATTTCTAAGGCTGTTGGCTGTGCATGCCAACTTCACAATCAAAATATTTCAGCATGAAGATGATGAGTTTCTTGATTGTATGTGATGAGTCAATATTTTATATTAGTGGAAAAGTAAACACACATAATGGCCATATCTGGGAGGGGTTTAAAAAATGTCCATGAACTTTTGCAATGCAAAAGGGAATCCCCTCCTAAAATTAAATGTTTTTTGTGCAATATACCAACAGCAAGTTGGAGGATTATTTTTTTTTCACTGACACAAGGATAACAGAAGTTGCTTTATTGGATATGTTGTGTAATGGCTCTTTACTTAACTGTAAGATGGATCAAAGAATTTTATTTGGCAACAAAATGGTGCGTCTCCTTACTGCCATAAGTCTGTACAGGATCAGTTGAATGATTTTTTTCTAACTGCTGGATTTGTTGGCAGGGACCTGATAACAGGGTTTGTTTGCAGTGGTCTCCAAGATCACATGATCTAAGCCCATGTGATTTCCTTTGGGATTTTATAAAGAATCTTGTGTGTACGCCTCTACTACTTACTGATCTTCCTAATTTGAAGTATAGGATTGAAGCAGCTGTCGCTTCCATTAATCCAGACAAGCTGGTTAAAGTGTGGAATGAAATTTCCTATAGGTTGGATGGTGCTGCAGGAAAAGATACTCACATTGAACACTTGTAGAGGAAAACTTTAAGTTACTATTTAATTTTATTTGCGATTCGTTATTGTAAGTCAAAGTTAAAAGATATTAAATAGCTTTAAAACCCCAATATTTTTTTTTTATACATCTGTATATTAAAAGTGATTTTATGATTTTACTATCTTTACAAATTATTAAATCAAAAAATGTTAATACATTCACTTTCATGTAATTTTTTGGAAAAATTTTCAATTTGATGGGAAGTATCAGTAACAGCAAAAATATCATTCATCTTAAAAAAAACTCACAGGAAATTTTGGAATTCACTTTTTGCTTTTATCTTTAAGTTACTCATGAAATGTTTGGCAAGAGATTTCCCATTATTCCAAATAGTTATTAAACTGAAACCATTTTGTTTCATACAAAAGCTGTTAATGTTATGCATTACTTAATTTTAAAAGAATCAATTTCATTGAATAATCAATTAATACTTCAAAATCTCTACTGTTTCATTGATGGGAAAGCTAGGATTTAGCCCAGGAACATCATAAGTTAAAAACTTCATCATGCTATAAAACCTCATCCTTTAAATTATTAAATAGATCTAATCTAATCAAATGTCACCATTAACTGGTGAAATTACCTACAAAACATAAAAAATTGATCCATTGTTAAAAGAACAACTGAAATAAAATTCTTATATAAAATGTTGAATTATAAAAAAAAACTTACTAAACTTATAGCAGCTTCAAGATTTTTTGGTGGTTTTTCTTTAACTGGTTCTTTTTCTTTTTTATTCTCTTGCTGTTTTTTCTGTGTTTTCTTTGCTTCATTTTCTTTAGTTTTAGCTGCCTTTTCAGAAGATTTATTTGTTTCTTTATTGCTATCTAAGGCTGAGTATAAAGTTTTTACTTGAGATAATGGCACTATAAATAGAAAATACAATCAATTCAGTCAAATATTGCTCGGGTTAGTTTTAAGAATAGATAGAATACAATCAAGATATCTTTAAAGCATGTATTTCAAAGCAACTTATCAATTAAAATAAATATGTACGAATAATACAAAATAATTACCATGGATCCAAATCTTTAATACAACCAGGTCCATATCTCTCAATCAACATGCCTTCAATAGAATATGTAGATACATAAAATTAGTTACAAATTCTAAATACAAAGTTTTGAATTTGTAACATAAGATAATGAACAAAATGGAGGAAAACTGGCAACTTTTAGGTTTCACGTCAGGATATCTACATGAAAAGGAAACTGTGATGTCCCAAATAAAATGCAATATTAGACTACTGAGTATATACTACATTAGTCAATAAAGGATTTTACTTAGTTATTTTTAGTTTGCTTAGTTATACCTCTTGTTGAAATTACATTTAATCTAATTTCTACATTTACATAATGCAGTATTTGCCTCTTACTGGAAGACATATATGATTTTTTTTTTATAAAAAATTTGAAATAGAAGTGAAACTTTATTTTCCTAAACAAAAAAGGTTTTTCACTACCATACTCATAGTTAAACAAAATAAAAAAAGAATTTTAAAATAGATACAATGTAGGATTATGTAATAAAAACAGAACAATAATAACAGTTTTTTTAAATATATAAGACTGTTTAAAATATTAAAAGTACAAAGATAATATGAAAATATAATTAAAAATAAAAATAAATCGTTTGAAATATCATACAAAACGACTTTTTTTGTCTTCTGTCATAATAAAAAGAATTTTTCCTAAGTGTAAAAATTAAATTGATACTGGTTATAATTTGGGGTTCATCTAGTTGTGTTTTTATTCATCTTTAACATCCTGCTTATTAATTTTATTAAAGCTTTATAATAAAAACTGAGAAGTATGAAAGTTAAACTGATTCATAGTAAAATTATCACTAACTAATTTCATCACTTAAATAATAGGAGAGGTTGCAGTTTCCTTAGCCTACTTTAATAAACAAAACAGCAACACAAGTATTCAGTAGTAGTAGTAGTCAGCCAACTTTGTCTAGTATTTATCAAAATGTTTCAGTTTATTATTTAAATGATATACTAAATATATATTATATTTAATAAACTGACATCTTAAATCAATTTAAATCCTCAATAAAATAAAGGAGCAGGTTACTTTCCCATTCCAAACCTCAATTAATGAAACATAAAAAATAATTTTAAAAGTCTTCAATTATTTTTTATTTTTATTAATTTATTGGCGACAGAATTAATATTCATTTTTGGGTGAGTTCACTTGTCCTATCTTGCCTTATCTTCTGAAATAACTTCAAAATATGATGTTCAATTTGAGTATTCCGTTATTTGTTATTTCTTGAGTTACAAAATCTTTAAGAATTTCAAAACTTTTTATAGCTTAGAACACACAAACCACCACAAATAGCTTTTAACTTTGTAACATAACAAGCAAAAGATAAACTACTATATTTAAATTGTTTTTTAGCTAATAAAGTATGGCTTGACCTAGCAATTATTGCTAGAACATATAGGTCTATACCAGATGCTACTTTAAAACATAAAGCATCAGAATATTTATCCAATGACAAATAATTGCTGATGAAAACCTACAGAGATGCAAAGCATTCAACTCAAACAGGCCTTAACTAGAAGCACAAATAATACTAAGCAAACGAATAAAGAGCAAATATCAATTACCACTATTTTCTTTTATAAATAACTGCAACATGTATCTACAATACATTAAATCTTATTATAACAATGATGCATTACTCACACAAATCTTCCACTTTAGGAGCATTATCAACAAATTTCTTCTTTTCACTCTTTGTAAGCTTCTTATTATTATGTTTATCTTTCTTCCCTTTTCCAACTACTTCCCACTGACCAGACATGCTTCAAGTCGATATTCTAGAATGTATTTCAATACTAAATTCGGCAAAATACAAATATGAACGTTAGTTATATATAAGGTAAAGGTACAATATTAGTAATTACAAAAGTATCCAAATCTGAAATTATGTATACACAGCCAATGCAAAAATATATTTAAAAAATTTTTAAAGCAATATTTCTAAACAAAATTACAACGGTATAAAGTAAGAAATTCTTTAATTTTTTTAAGGTTACGGTCAGTGGGGATACCTTTTTATACAGTTAAAAGGATGTAAAAACAAAAATAAGCTTTTGAAACTTAAAATACTACACGATACAATGAAAGGCGACAAAACCAAATACATTTAGAGCGAATACGCCAACTGTACACAAACGAACAACTCAATTTAAACATGTGGATACCAGCTGTTGAAAGTCACTTAGATTCCACCGTGTACACAACGTATAATAGGTTTCTTCAAGATATTATTTAATTCATTATTTTACTCCGTAGTTTTAGGATATATTAAAAAAATTAAAGTAAAATATTATTCGAATAAAGTAAAAACTGGTAAAAATGTATTTTTTGCATTATGAAACTTTTACATACATATACAGTAAGTACATATAAGTACGTGCATATATACATATATATTTGTGTGTGTGTGTTAATACAATAGTATTTTAACTTTCTTTTTTTTTTAAATATATTGATTTATTAATAATTATTAATGTAGATAGTTAACATAACTTAGGTATTGCACCGAGGCTGTGATTATCGTACATTAAAGTTTATAATGTTGATAGCGATGTCTGATTTGTTTCCTGGGAATGGCCTTGCATTATTTATCGCCTTATTTATTTAAACAATGAAATTTTTCTTAGGATTTTAAAAAAATTGTGTATTTATTATATAGCACAACATTTCATTGAAAAATTTATGACTTTTCAGTTATATTTAATTTTTTAATTTTATGACTAATTTTTTTATAAATATTTTTGGTTTTAGTGGTTTTTGTTAATTCTAAAGAAATAAAATTAATATTATTGTGAGGGATACGTCCACTCCTTCCTGCTAATACACACCTTGGTACCTACATTAATTTGACAGGTGAGCCCCTACGTGTGAGTTCCTACTTGTGTAAGTGTAACTGTATTATAAGTAAGTGAAGTAAGTGAGCAAGTAAAGTACGTGAGAAAAAGAGAAAGTGAGTAATATACCAACTTAGCCTGTTGGCCGTGGTTGTCGTGTTTGCCGTGTTGTTGTGTTTGCGTGGTTATATTGTTTGGGTGGTTGTCGTGTTTGCCGTGTTTGTCTTGTTTGCGTGTTAGTCGGGTTTGCGTGTTAGTTGTGTTTGCGTGGTTGTCGTGTTTGCCGTGTTGTCATGTTTGCCGTGTTTGCGTGTTTGCATGGTTGTCGTGTTAGCGTGGTTGTCGTGTTTGCCGTGTTGTCGTGTTTGCGTGTTAGTCGGGTTTGCGTGTTATTTGTGTTTGTGTGGTTGTCGTGTTTGTGTGGTTGTCGTGTTTGTGTGGTTTTCGTGTTTGTGTGGTTGTCGTGTTTGCGTGGTTGTCGTGTTTGCCGTGTTGTCGTGGTTGTCTTGTTGGCGAGTTGTCTTGTTTGCGTGTTGTCGTGTTTGCGTGTTAGTCGTGTTTGCGTGTTATTTGTGTTTGTGTGGTTGTCGTGTTTGTCTTGTTTGCGTGTTAGTCGGGTTTGCATGTTAGTTGTGTTTGTGTGGTTGTCGTGTTAGCGTGTTTGCCGTGTTGTCGTATTTGCCGTGTTAGCGTGTATGCCGTGTTGTCGTGTTTGTCTTGTTGGCGTGTTAGTCGTGTTTGCCGTGTTAGCGTGTTTGTCTTGTTGGCGTGTTGTCTTGTTTGCATGTTGTCGTGTTTGCGTGTTAGTTGTGTTTGTGTGGTTGTCGTGTTAGCGTGGTTGTCGTGTTAGCGTGTTTGTCGTGGTTGTCTTGTTGGCGTGTTGTCTTGTTTGCGTGTTAGTTGTGTTTGCGTGGTTGTCGTGTTTACGTGTTGTTGTGTTTGCGTGTTTGCAGGTTGGTTATTTGGTTGGTTGGTAAGTAAAGAAGTGAGTAAAGTTAGTGAAGTATGTAAGTTCAACATGTAAGCTATGAAAGAAACTCACCTGTCTGCGCGGGCCTGTGTACTTTTGTGAAATTTTAAAGCAGAATTATTTGTTTGTATAAAATGTGTTCGTGTAAATGTACGAGTGTAAGAAATGATGTACCTATTTTCCACTATCGGGGAAAAAATTGTACGTGGAAATCCCTAACTTGTTTGTGTTTAGTTTCTGGCATAATAACAGGATAGGAGAGGAGGTACCCTCAATAAAGTTATCTTAAAAATTCATTCCAAAAGAAAAAAACATTTGTACGTGTAATATCTGGGAACTCTGTTAGAGAATAATGTTTGCGTAGCAACAAAATTTATCCAATTTTATTTTTCATATTGTTGAAAACAAATTATCTTATTTTGATACATTATATAATAAATACAATTTAGTAATTAATATCATATATGTTTCTTTCTGAAACCAAAAAAATATAGTTAAAAAAATTAGTATAATACCTTTCTAATGCTTTTACATTTTACAAATTTAGTACAATTAAGTAATTAAAAAAATTGTTCATTGTTAGGAGAGACGGCTCTCAGATTTACGCGCGTGAACCTGAAATGTGTGTGTGTGTGCTCGCTTGAGAGACAGACAGAGTGGGTGCCCACACAAGTTAACATTATTACGAGAAAAGAATTTCCTCACTGATGTGGATTATAAAAAAGTTAACACTTGTTAGTTCCCCAAACATATTTTCACATGATTGCCTAACTGATAAAATTACTTAACTGACATATTTAACTGTAAAATACTTTTTTTTAAGCTGAAATGTTGTGGACCAATTCCTTCGAATCAATCTGAACAAGAAAATGAAAACGTAAACAAACAACTCTTTCATAAATTATCACTCTGAGATTAGTTAATAAATATAATAAGTAAGGTAGAAATCAATCTGAAAGGCCGATAGAAGGCAGTACCGCACCGAACCAGAGAATGATATGGAAACAACGTAGCAGTTATATAAATATATATATATATAGCATATACGCTCATTCACTTTGTGTATATTTGTTCCCGTTTTGCTTTATACTATTTCCAATTACGTAACTTCAATAAACCAATCAAAAAAAAAAGTTAAAATATAGACTTTGGTTTTCACCCCATTAAATTTAATTGTCATTTACTACATAAATTTGAATAGCGGCTGAAAAGAAAGAGAAAGTAATGAAAAATAAATTCATTATAAAAGGTTCAATCAACTTCCTTCAACGCCGTTAACGTTTAATCGTTGACCAATGGTAAAAATATTAGAAATTTAAAACACTCACTGTACCCTCTCAAAACAGAGTATAAAGATCACCATGTTTATATACTTTAACTGTAAATTGCACTTCTGTAAATAAATGGAACAGACTGTTCTTTAGTTAGCAGACTTCATTTCAATCACTTTGTTGTTCATTAATTTTTTGGAGATGTTAATAATGCAATAGCAAAAAAGATATTATTAACTGTTTATTTCCAAATCACCATACCAAGCTATAATAACGGTGTTTAAAAGGACGCAACCCCTTTGTTTGACGACGTAAATTTATTACAAAAGTACTTAAACAACAATATTCAAATTACTTTTAATAACTACAATACATGTTCAAAATGATTTCCTGTGATATTGCAGGTTCGTACACGTTTCATAACATTACAGCCACTTTTCTTAATGTTTGAAATCTCACTTTAAATGTTAGCCTTCAATTCGTCAAGTGTATGAGGATTGTTTTTAAATACTCCTAAAGGAAAAAGACTGCTGGTGTATCATCTGGGAATCTTGGAAGCCACAACCCTTTTGATATCAAACGATGACAAAAGATTTCTGTAACGTATCCAACATTTTATTAACAGTATGACATGTTGCGTTATCGTGCTGGAATCAACATTCTCGTTCGTGTAAATCTAACATGGCAATAAGCTGTTTGATTAAGTTACGATAAACTACACCATCTGCCGACCTCCGTGGCGCGAGTAGTAGCGTCTCGGCCTTTCATCCGGAGGTCCCGGGTTCGAATCCCGGTCAGGCATGGCATTTTTACACACACTACTAATCATTCATCTCATCCTCTGAAGCAATATGTAACGGTGGTACCGGAGGTTAAACAAGAAAAAAAACACCCATCTACAGATTTGTCACTTTCCGTGCGTGTAATGGTCGTTCATGAAACGCATGAGAATTTTCAGCGCACCGTATCCGGTATTTTTGGCTATTAATGTAGCCATCCAAGTGAAACCGTGCCTCGTCGCTAAAATAAACATGATGCAAAATTTCAATACCGTTGTTATCAAAAAGAGAACGAAACCGACGACACTACTGTAAACATTTTACGTGGTCTACTTCTTTCAATTCTTGAATGAGACCTTGCGATAAGCATGCAATTGTAATACTAAAAAATTACAATTCTAATCGTGTACACTCCCAGTCTCACGAAATTTATTAATCAAACGCGATATTGTCAACTTATTGAGAACTGGTAAATTTTATCCGAAACTCGTCTTTTACTCGATTTATACGCGCAATAAGTCTCAAAATAAACACACGTTCGTCTTTGGAAAACGACATTTACGTCTTTGGAAAACAATTTACACATTAGAGACGAGTTTATACTGGTATAACAATAGTCCATAAGAAAGGCATTTCAACTGTTACAAGCTGCCAACCTTGAGTACAGTGTGGTCAACTTACACGTAGGAAGAAATAAAATTTACCTATGTGTGATTTCTACCTTAATCTTTGGGTTGCGTTCTTTTTGAAACACGTTTTTTATCATTCATCGAGTAAAGGTTAGTAGTTAGGTAGTCGGCGATCTCAACCTAGATCTTAAACGTAGAACACAGTTATGTTGAAACACATTGATATTGGTAGACCTGTATCTTTTGATTTTATCTGCTTTTGAATTAAAATTATGAATAACAAAATTCTATCATTTACATAAAACGGCTGTTAAAATTTCTAAGATGCAGAAATAAAATTTAAAAAAAAATTTAACCGGCTAGAATTGTATATTTGTTATGTTAATATATTTGAAGTTGAGTAAATTTTACAAATGCAATGATTTGAAAAAAGAGTTATGATAAACAATGTATTTATAAAATTTTATTTGTTTGAAATTTAAAATTTTGTACAGAGTATACTTAAAAGAGGCCCAATCACTCTGTAATTTATACTAAATGCATATTATTGTTAAAATGCTTATATTGGTATGAGATGGGTAAAATAATGTGGAAAATGTTGGTACTACTGCAGCTGGAATGGAAAGTACTGTTCATTGCCTGCACATTTGAGTATTGCCAGTCTGTGTTGAGCACTGGTTTTTGAACAAGGTTGTGTAATTGTGTGTTGTTAAAATGCAGTTAACTGTTGTAAAACATGTATTCATGATGGAAACTTATTTAAAGATGAAATCTTACACGAGTTAGCAAAAGTTCAGGGAGAAATTTGAAAAGGAAGCACCAGTGAAAAGTGTTATTCAGAAGTTAAAAAATTTTCATGAATCAGATTTTGTGTTAGACCAGAAACTTGCCCAACACAGATCACTTCTAACAACACAGGTTGTACAGGACATTAAAGCGGCAGTTACAAGGTCTCCACATACATTTTTGTAAAAGCTTAGCTTGGAAAAGAACATTTCACGAGGTTCAGCCCACACTGTAGTGAGGAGAATGCTGAAATGTTATCTCTATCAAATGCAGCTTTTTCATGAACTAACTAATGCTGATTATATTAAAAGGGTTTGCTACTGTGAATGGTCCAAGATCTTCATCAGAGGCAACATTGACATTTTAGATCAAGTGGTGAAGTATGTTTTCACCTTGGTAGGTATGTTAATAGTCCCCAAATCAACTGATTTGGAAGTCGAGAGTTCCAGTGTTCAAGTCCTAGTAAAGGCAGTTACTTTTATATGGTTTTGAATACTAGATCGTGGATACCGATGTTCATTGGTGGGTGGGTTTCAATTAAACACACATCTCAGGAATGATTGAACTGAGACTGTACAAGTCTACTGTACAAGTCTGAGTATATGTAGTCATACATATCATCCTCATTCATCCTGTGAAGTAATACCTGAATGGTAATTCCTGGAGGCTATACAGAAAAAAAGGTATGTTAATAATCAGAACTACCAGACCTGGTTCTGAAAATGCACACATTTTCTTTTAATCTCCCCTACACTCACAAAAATAGGCACATAGTGTGCGAACAAATAAAAAAAATACAGTGCATGTTATCAAGGCAACAAATTATAGGATCCTTGTTTTTTTTAAAAAACTATGGATGCTGCCATCTACCAAGTAATTATCCAACTGTTCATAGCCGTACTGCAAGACGATGAGCATCATTATTGGTTGCAACAAGACTTGCCATACAGCTCACTTTTCTATAGAGATGCTAAAGGATTTTCTTGGTGAAAGAATCATTTCTTAAGGTTGTGGCCACCAAGATCCACTGATTTGACTAGTCCAGTCTTCTTTCTGTGGGGTTACTTAAAAGAAATTATTTACAGGAGCAATCCACACTACCTGTAGAAATTGAAGATAAATATTACCAATTCCATTCAGAAAATAGACATAGTACATTTAACAAGATGGTCAAACGTGTGAACAAGTGCATAGAAGTGGATGTACATCATTCTCAACAGATTCTGTAACTGATTAGGTTTGCCGATAAACAATTAATATAAACTAAACTAAGGCCTTGTTTAAGTTGAACATGCTGTAGTTACAATGAAATTTAAATGCATGGACAGAACAACACGTTCCATGTTACAGTGCGTATGTAACAGATCTCTTCATTCCGTTATATTTTTCCTCTGATAACTAAAAATAATACATTTTTTTATAATCTAAAAGCTATGTTCTTTTCTAAATCAGTCAAAGAAAAAAAAAGCTATAGTACTATGAAAACTAATGAAATATATTCATTAGTGTAGCTATATTAGGAAAAAACTAGATTAGATTGTGCCATTTCATTTTTTACTAAACACGTTGAGTGCCAGTCAATCTGACAAAATATTTCTAAAACTCGACTTTTAATTTTTTTTAGTAGTAATAAAAATTTAGATAAAACAGTGGGTTTTACTTACTTTTTTAGGCTAATATCGCTTATAAAGCCATATATGTATATGAAGCCTATTGGCACTGTTGGCCTCCTGAATGAATGCATGTTCTTTAGGGCCACACACGCCTTTTCGCGCCGAATGGATTTTTTGGTTCTCTTATTAATCAGTGTTAACTTATGTGCATTATAATTACTTTATTATGAAAATTATTGTTGGTTTTAAAAAACTATTTATCTAATAAATTTTTAATTCAGTATTTGTTTTTTATCCGTAATGTACTGTCGAAAAATTAGACGCCCACCCCACAAAACCATAGACTCGTCTATATATAATTACTTTTTAGGAATACAAATTATTTATTTTTCATTAAAAATATCAATATAAAGTTGTACCGTATGGATACGATTACCTGCCGCTAGTTCATTATTATGAAAATTGAGAGCTATCATAATTATCGTAAATTCATTCCGGCCCGTATAATTATGGAAAGCCGGGATATTAAACGATAGGTACAATAATCTTTTATTCTGTTCAATTTAACGTTCCCATGTGTAAAACAAGTCTCAGAAACACCCGAAATTAGTCTTTTTGTTGCAGGTTTCCATGATAAACGAGATGTAGGGTGATTAATATGTGTTCTAAGACTTCTGTATAATTATTCGTTTCCTTCACAGTCAAGGTAAAAAACTCAACATCAGCTAATAGTTGATAATCATTAATTAGCTTACCATCAATTGGTACACAAATACGAAGACCAGGATTTTCAACAAAATAAATTTTTTTTAATTTTGGTAGACCAGTCATCCACACGACATTAATCGCCACTTTCGTATTTGTTGTACGTCGAGTGGTTTTTGGTACAGCTGTATTTATATCAATGTCATTTTCAATTATTTTAAAATAAATATCATCGTCATCGATGATATTTAGTTCCTCTATATAATTTGCACAGTTGAATGTCAGTAAGATTTTCATTTTCACTCAAATCACTTTCACTACCCGATTCCCTGCATATTTTCTCTTTTCTGCATAGATAACTCCAGAAAAGAGAAATATACATGTCACCTTCCCTGGGATAGTATGTAGTATGCTTTACAGCTCACTACAGGGTGTTGAGCATTTATCAGTTGTATAATAAAAGTTTAAAATAGATTAATTTGATTATAGTTGCATATGATATGTTTTTAAAAGTTTAGCAATTTTGGAGTAGCAGTAAAAATAATTTTCTTTGCTGATTAGAAATAATTTCAAAAATTTTATGATTCTGAAATGTAATTTTGAGTAATTTTGAACACAGTGTAAAAACTAGCACATTTTGGAATCTGCTAATATTTTATTTTATTTACTTTCTTCATTTTTAATTTGATTTTAACATTATATTTTATTATTTTATGTTAATGTTGCATACATTTGTCCAAATACAATCCTGAATTTTTTAATTCTGTTAAAGAAAAAACTAACAGTAATTAAGAAAAAAATTCAAATTTATTGACATAATTGAAATATTCATGTTTAAACTTCAAAACATGCGTCTGTAGCTTTTTTTTTATTAATTTGTTTGAAAATTAATTACTATACATGTGACATTTTATGAAGGTAAAAATATGAGTTAAAGTCAACATTTTGTGAACTTAACTTTTTAAACAACAATAAAAGAAACAAATATTAAAATACAATTTTAAACTTTGTCTATGTTTTTTAAAAAGTCAATAAGGACACGTCTTCTTTTCAGGATCAGGCATTAAGTATCTTTTTTTTGAAAAGATTTTAATTTTAATTACCACCTTTTCATTGATTTACCAATATTTCTTCTACCAGTTAGCTGAAAGTAGACTTCTTTCAGAATTCTTCCATTAGCTATACATTGTAGATGATCCTTGCGAATCATCTTTCTTTTTTCTAGCACTCCTTTAATGAAGGAATACCAATCTGATACAATTATACAATCTGTCTATATGTGTGTAAACTCTCATTCCTAAGAGCAAATGCGCACTATGCGGCTGTGGTCACAACCAGTGACCGGTCCAGTCACAAATTGGATGTCACCGAGATAACTGCAGTTGTATATTAATATATAATTGCTTGAAACGGCAAAAAAATAGTATTAGGTACATCCCATTTTACAGTCATTTTTCAAAAAGTATGTTTTTATAACTTTTTTGTGATCGCGTCATTGTAAAAAAATGTTCAATTTTACCAGAATGTCAATCAATAGTAATTGCAAACAAAATAAGAAGTATAAACACATCAATGCGCCTGTACATAGGAAAACTTTTGTTGGAATATTCATCTGAAGACAGATCCCATTAACTCCGGTCTTTCTTTAATTTCAGAAGAAGTGAATTTCCTGTATTGAAATCAATTTCTGACATATTATTTTTAAAAAAGAATCGAGTGAAAAAACGAATTTGAAAAATGTACGTTTGGACTTTTTAATAAATTACGAACTAAAATTACAATTTAATACAATTTTGCCTACGTTTGCACAAAACTGAACAGGTCGCTGTCCAGTCGCATACTGGCCATTACAATTATTACAAATTTTTGCCGCAAGATTTCGGTTGGTCGTGGCGGTAAGAACGACAAACCATTGGCCGCAGCGGTCAGTTGGTCGCACCGGCCAGTGCACGTTTATTTGTACGAGTTCCATAAAATTGGCTTGCGGCCAGCTATTTTCCAAGCCTTGGCCGCGTAAGAGTCTTACCAGTACAAGCCTTTTCCTTATTAATATAAATATTTATTATCCTACCTGGTTTCAATTTATAGGCCTTGTGCGGTTTATAACTTGTGGACATCATTTACCAGCATTATTTTTACCAAAACTACTATTTTACTAAGACAAACCAAAAATCAAATTTAATTAAAAATAATGGTTTTTAAATTTATCCAATTTTGGATGTAGTATTGGGGTAGTCTTTCTAAAATTCCTTTGACCAGTCGATGTAATCGAGTGATAGGTAAAAGTTTATGAATATTATGTGAATCATCATTTTAAAAATGTTAAGACTATGAATTAAATTTTAAGCTTCTCTGCACAAATAATTGCCACAATGTATGCCAACTTACCTGGAGTATGTTGGCTTCACTGAATAATTCAGTGCGTCATGTAATAAAAAAAAATATGTGTTTTGATTACTTTTTATCCCCCTAATGTGTAGTTGCAATCTGTTTAACTAGTAAACAATAAGCAACACCCATATGGCCCATTGAGATGAGGATGATATGTATGACATGTGAATGAGGTGTATTCTTGAACAAACTCTGACCAAGCATTCTTGAGAAGTGTGGGTACTTGAATCCCAAACACCAAGGTACACCATTATCCACTGCTAGTATTCATAACTGTATAAAAGCAAACTAACTTTTACTAGGATTTGAACCTCAGAACCTTTGAATTTGAAAATCAGCTGTTAAAAAACTGATTTGTGATCACAAGCTAATTATTAGACCAGCAGCCTGGTGGGCTTAAAAAAATAATTATTAATATTAATAATATTTGCTGATGTGCTGTTGTAAACATTAACAAGCTGGGCCTTAATTCACTCCCCTGACTGTCTAACAAGGGGCTTTGACACCTAGACCCCTGGAGCTCCTGAGAGGCCCTCCACAGCTTCGTTTGCTAGCCATTACCATCTAGCCAGAGGGGCCTGCTTCCTGGACCCCTGCAGAGCTCGCTTCACTTGCCATTCCATATAGTCAAAGAGCTTCAATCTCTAGATCCCCACATTTTTCATAATACTCATGGTTGTCAGAATAATAATGATAAGTATTCTAAAGAAACTTGAGAAATAAACTAAATTACAAAAGACAGAATTATAGTAACTGTGGCAACTAAAGTACAGAGACCTTTGACAAGCAAACCCCACAATCTACAACAGTTGTCATAATAACAGAAATGTAATTAAGTGGCTAACATTTTTTCTCTTCAATGAATATCTCTAATTTATCTTTAATGATAAATTAATGATCTTTAATTTTATCAATTAATTAATTAATTTTAATTTAATTTTTTTTTTAATGATCTTTAATTTACTTCATCCCCAATGGGGATAGGGTCTCAATTGATGGATTAAAAACTTCCCTCGAATAACACGAATGTATCATGCAAATTTGAAAGGGATCCATCAGTTGGTTTTCCCATGATGTGGAAACAAACAAATAATTAACGGCTGTATTAACGAACTGCGACGGACAAACAGGCAGACAAACTTTCAGCTTTATACATCAGATATATAACAGAATGTTTTTATTATATTTATATGATATTATACATCCTCTGCTCAGATTAAGCAGTATATAACACATTATCTTACTATAAACTGGAGTACATTGATTGTTGCTCTGTCATATGAAAAGCACAAAATAAAAGAGACACTATACACATTTTCATTTTTAAGAGTAATGATGTTTATTTTGAAGAAAAGAGTAACAGTGCCACTCATAAAGTTTAATTTACCTGCATTTTGCAGGCTTGGAATAAGCATACTCATGTGGAATGCATATTTGGCAATGAAGAAGACATACTTTACTCTTTACTTCCCTCTTTTGCTATCAATTCATTTATTTGATTTACTTGTTTTTGACTTTATTTATTTGTGCTTATGTGGGGTTTGGATTTATATTGGCAAATAGCCAACACAAATTCTTTGTTTTTGGCTTGGATTTATATTAGTTGTTGATTTTTCTTCTATTGTTGGTATTGGTTTGTTATACTGACAAGATTTATATTGTTTTTTTTTTTTTTTTGTTTGGTTTGGTTTTTTATTTGTGTATGTGAGTTTAGATGTGATGTACTGTATTGTATGTGTGCATGTATTTTTCCAAGATTAGAAACCAGGCTTTGGTATTTTCAGACAATAAGTGATCTATCTGCCTTGAAATTAGCAAAGTTTGGTTGGCTGACATTTTCATGCTTCTATTCTTTTATCAGGTTAATCAAATAAAAGGAATTGAGGTGTAAGTGAGTTAAAAAGAGTAATTTTTACTTTATAGTGGGTTATTCCCCCACCACTGGCTGCTTTGTTTCATTAAAACTTGCAGTCTCTTATTGGTGTAAATATCAACAAATTAGTTGTGATTTATTAAAAAAATATGGTATCAAATACCTTAATATAAATATTTATAATATAATTTTCTTTTTGCACTATCTTAAACCCAGAAAACATGTTAAATACAATGAAAATAATTGTTTCTTTGATAAAATATGAGTGTACCCTATAAGGCAGTGATAGCTGTTGTGACAATCTCTCAGTTGCAAGTAAATTGCAACTGGAATATTGAGTTAAAAATGGTAAAGAATTGAGCAGAGAAAAATTAATTATTCACCATAATTTTGAAAGATGTGTTCAAAAGCAGGCTTTATGTTCTTGTAGTTATCACCTATGAACCAATGAAAAATAATTCATGAAATCAGTATTAAACTTTTTTGATTTCCTCCAAAACAAGGTTAAAAAGGAACTCTTTCATCTTACATCAAGTATATGGTTTAGAGAGTGAACACATATAAAAATGATAGGATCTGGAAACTTCTTTGAACAAAAAACATTAGTATGAATTCTAAGAAACTGAATTGCATAGAATATTCGTTTGCTTTACTGACAAGAGAATGATCTGGATTATCAAAGAGAAAAATGAGTCATGTGAAATGAATATTTCAAAATATGTATTTTTTGTGAAACTATTACATTGTTTCAAAAGTTTTGTTTAATCTGCAGAATGACACCATATTTAAATACAAATACAATATTGTAAATGTTTTGGGATTGAAAGCTAGTTCTTTTGAAATTCTGAGTGGTCAAGTTGATTTTCTGTTCTGAATAGAGATAACCATACTTAGTCTGTTGTTTATTGAGTTTCAGGTGTTTGAGAAAGATAACAAAAACCTTCTTGAGGTTCCTTACAGGAAATTTCATAGTGTTCTTCATGATTTGGAGTGCAATTAAAAACATTTTGATCACTTATGTTCCTATCCAAAGGATTGAATGTTCTTTGTAAAGCCATTATTCGGCACACCTCATAGTAATGTAAATATATTTATACAGGGTTATGAAAGCAGATTGCAGGAGATGTATTCAGTTGATGTTTCCCATTCTATTGACATATCCTTGGGCAAAAAGATTAATAACTCTGAAGAGATAGAAATTTATTAACTTGCACCACCAAATGATGATAATAAATTCTGCACATTACAAGTGGAGTTTATATTAATATTTTTAATATTCGTAATATGCCTCTGTATTGTTAAATTATATATACATTTTATTAAATAAACCACCTAGTTCAGAATATTGAGATAAGACTTACCTTAGATTAATTTTACACGAAAGTACTTTCGCAGGATCCCGCACCCTCAGTCACGATTGAAAGTATAATTTTTTACTCATGACTGGGGATGCAATAAAAAAAGCTACATTTATGCACGAAAGTATAGAAATTAACAAGACACAAATTATACTCTAAAACAGGGATTCTCAAAGGTGGTAAGCAAGCAAACACAACAATACAAAAAACTATTATAATATAAAAAATACAAAGAAAGATTTTGTATTACAAAACAAAATTATTAATGAAAGAGATATTTATTATTATTAGTATTTATTTATTATCATTAATACAGTGGATCATTGGTTCTCAAATGTTTTTTGATTTATATAATACAAAGGTATTTTATCTTGTATTTCCTTTTTCCTTAATTTGAGGAAATTATCTGTGCAAAGCAACAATAATAATGTCAGTTGTTTGACTAGCAAGAATGAACACACAATGCCGACAGGTTCTTACATGCTAAAGCGCAAATGTAGTGACTTGTCTGTCCCATGGATGCACTGTATCACACATGTACTATCCTTCAGCAGTTAAGTGAGTCGCTCATGGCTATCTTACAGACAGATGGAGACAATTGCTCCCTCCTGGTGTTTTACATACTCTGTGATTTGAAAGTATTGTTATTGTGTTACATTTTCATTTAATAAAATTGAAATGCTAATATTGGCATAGGTATCTCAAAAGGGAATTCTTTTCTTATATATATACTTCTTTACGTACTTTGTTTGAATTAATGGTTTTGTTTGAATCAGTCTAGTTGACATAAAATGTAAATCAACATGAATAAATGGCTTAATAGAGCAACAACAGACAAATCATTGTCAATTAAAAACTACAATCAAGCTCTACTTCAGAATCAGAATTTACTGTGAGTCAAGATTTTTTCCTTGCTAAAATACAATAAATTGAAAATAAAAAAATATAAAAATCTTAAGAAAGTTTAAAATGTCTTGAGGAGATTAATATTGGTTTTACTGTCACATATATACACAATAAACAACAACCTCAATGTGTAATCTGCTTTGATAGATTATAATTATATTTTATGAATAACATTTTGATGAACCAGAAATTTCTGTGAAAGTGTTAACCATGAATAAAACAAAAAAGGAACTAATGAAAAATTAATTGTAACATAATTATACACTGCTAGAATGCAATTTTTGTAAACTATTTAATCTAATATAGCTTTTAAAACTTACATCATAAAGTTTCAGTCATAATAGTGGTCATGTCAATTGCTGGCTACTTTCAATTTGGTATTAGCTATTATTACTGCTTAGAGTTAGGAAGACATGTGTTATAGTAAGTGGTTGAAACATGAATTAGGCATGAATTGTCTCAGAGGCTCTTGTATTTCTGATTTGCTTCTTTGAGCTGTGGGAAATACAACTTTTTTTTTTAATCTTATTTCATTGGTTTGTAGATTTCATGTTTCTCAAGTGTGTTAGATCATGCTTTTATGTTTTATGTGTAAATTATACATGTTGTGGCTAAGATCTTACTATATACATGTTTATTATTTCAATGAGAATCTTTGTATTTGATGGTAAATATGTGTCAAATTTATCTGATGTAATATTTAATGCAATAGTTTGTATTAAATGCATTACATAGAAACATAGAAAATGCATTAACATAGAGAAATTAATTTCTCTATGTTTGTGTTGTGATTCTTTATTATGTGTTATATTAATTTGTTATGTGATCTTGAATACATTTTTCTGGTTATGCAAGTGACACAGAAACTTTCTTTCTTGAAAATGTTTTTTCAATTCAATTCAACAATTCGGTTGATTGCTCCATATGATCGGTTGGATGAATGGTTATGTAAGAAAGGTCTTACTTAATAAGGTACAGAATAATGAAAAGTAAAAAAAAAAGAAATTATTGGGTAAAATTCTCATCTTGTAAAAAAAGTGTTTCTTATGTATATATAATTTTCTACAACAAATTATGGTTTTTTTTTTAATTCAACGTGCTCAGTGTACTAAATAATAAAATAAAAAAACTATTTTAAAAATGTACAAACGATCATTCATTCTTATATTTCTTAATAATTGGTCTAAATAAATAATTTCTTACAGCTCTTAAGATGATGTATATAAGGGAAAAAATGGTTAACATTAAAATAAAAAAAACAAAAATTACATCTAACAGTGCAAGCTGATACCATGGCAAATCTACAGCTGGGCTTTTCAAATGTAGTGCTCCTTTGTGTCTTAAAACATATTCTGTCCAATATATGGCAGTTTCTAATGGAGTATTCTCTCGATCTTTGAATAATTTTGACAATTTTTTTGCATTTTCGCTGTAGCTGTAAATAAAGAATTTATGATATATATAATATTTTTAATAAATTCACATACATGTAAGTGTGTATACACACACACACACACACACACACATACATACACACACACACACACACACACACACACACACACATACACACACACACACATTTTATATTAATGCCACTGTTTTTTATATTAATAATCTTTGAGTTTCAAACTATCCTCATCAAACTCATTTAGTGCTAATCTACTAACTATTTGTTGAAAGTAATTTTCAGTAAACCTGCACAATAGTTGGTGTTTTAAATAAATAATTAATACTTATAATATTAATTTAAAACAATCAAATATATTAAATAAATAAAAATATCATAAATAAAGAAATACTATTCAATATATGTAAAAACAAAAATTTACCTGGGATCTGTAATTACTTTAGTGACAGCATTGTAAAATTTTTCTTCATTTATATCAAAATAATCAATGCCAATAGCAGCACCTTTATTTACAAGACTGTTTATATTTCCAGGTTGGTCTGCATACATTGGTATTCCTACTACTGGAACTCCAGCATTAATGGCTTCTATTGTAGTTGCCATCCCACCATGCATTATCAATAGTTTGAGATTAGGATGGGCTGAAAATAAGTAATGATATTTATTAATGTATACTCTGCAAAATCTTAATAACAAATTAAATGTTTTGGTTCACTTGTTTATAATAAATCAAATGCTTGGGAATAAATAAGAATTTTAGAGATCGTTTGCAGTTAGAGAATACTTTAGTCTAAATAATAGGGGATAACATTATTGATTATAATAATTATATTATAGTGTAGATACATTTAAACAGCAATGACTTAGAAAAACTCCATTATTGATATATATATATATATCAAATATATATATATTTAAAAGTTTAATTTATAATAATTTAGAAATAATAATTTGATTTTTTTAGTTACTTTTTATCATCCTCTCTGAACAAAATAATAATTTTACTGTACAGCAAACAGTTAGAATAGTTTTACAGAGTTTGGAGAAACATTTTTTTTTTTTGAGATCAGAAAGTAATTATGCATTACATATATAGAATAATAATTAGATCTACAATTGCAGATTATGTAGATCATTAGGTGTGGTGTTTAAGGATTATAAAACAGGAAAGCTCCAGTACGGAAACCCATACTAAAAATCATAGCATTTTTATATAAAATTAATTTTTCATAAAAAAAAATTATGAAAATTAATTATAGATTGCATTAATAGTAAAAATAATATTTATACGAAATAATAGAGAAACAACTATGTGAAAATAATAAATAAATTAAATTTCTGTAGAGTAAAATAACAATTTTGAAGGTTTTAATAATTATTGAATATTTAACTACATACTTGTATACACATTAAAAAAGGATGCAAAAAATTCAGTTTATTCAATTAGTATATTTAAAAACTTATCAGTCAAATAATACTAGAAAATTATTTAAGTTAAAAAATTGATCAGAAGATATTTTAAACTGTTAGAAAATAAATGGTGACAACTGTTGTAAAATGGCAAAAGAGCACAATAATGTTCATGCTTATGGGCAAATTATTTACATATTGTGATAAGTATTAAGTGAAAATTTTATACTACTTTCATAGAGGTGTCCTTTTTTTTTTAGGGATGAATGAGTTCTTCTTTTATCAAAGATAGTACATTTGTGAATAAAATTTTTTATGAAGACTGGTTTACATGAATCATACTGTCACAAACTAACACTACATTTTTGTATCTTGAAAACTTTTTTTGACATTTTGAAATAGCTTCAAAATGTAAATATTTTAAACGTGAGTATGGTTGATAAATATTAATTAATGTTGACAACATAAGTATACAATTATGATGCTTTAAAACAAAACAGTGTAGTTTGGTCAATGTGATATATGAACTCACACTGATTTTAAAATCCCCTCAGAATTTTCCAAAGGTTTCCATATATCTAGACAGTTAGTCAAATCTGCTAAAAAAAGTAGAGAAACTGTTTTCATAAAAAAGATTTTAAGTTATATATAAAACTTAAAATCATAAAAATTACCTAGGACATCTTTAACAGGAAGCCATTTTTTAGTAATAACATTTGGTGGCAAAGAAGGTAGCTCATCCTCAACTTTCCAAAGAACCAGATATGGTAATTTTTCAAAGGTTTTTATAAAAGCTTTTATGATATGATCAGGCAAAGATGAACACCGCAACATACTCCCAAGGGTAAGTAGTATGACTCCTTGTGAGGATTTATCCAATACCTCCTGTAAATCCTGAAAATAAATATTTACTGTATTAGGTGCTGAATTAAAAATAAGAATAAAAATATATTAAATTTTTTATCTCTAAGACTAACCCCAGATTATTTTATAAATTAGTAATTTCATTGTGTTCTATTTTATTGAGAAATTACAATTATATATATATAAATCATCCATCACATGGATTACTTACTGATCAGCTGTTTTTAGATCAAAGTTTTAAGCGAATTGGTCGAAGATAAATGCAATAATATGCAATAAAACATACCCAACATTATTTGACTTCAGCATGTAGATCTACAGATTCTGGTTTATTAAACATAGCTTTGGCCAATGACATTTTATCCTTACATCTCAACTATAAATTTCAAGGATGTTACTTTTTATACTCAGCTTATCAGGTGTTATTTATCACTAGGTTTGAATGGCTACATAAATTAGTTACTGGTGCACTCTAATTATTGATGGTTAAATTTATGTCACTGTTCCAAGAATGTAACTAATCAATCTCAGCCTGAAACTGGATGAAAACAACCATACTGTAATTGTGGCAACTTTTTTTGAGGGAGTATAGTCTCAAAAAGCAATGCGTAAAACAAAGTTTTTTTTAGAAGAAGCAAATGAAAATACTTCTAAAATATACATGTGTTGTATACAATATTTAAAAGTGAGGGGTTTATTATATACCATAAACATTTTATTTTAGATGTCGAAGAATATTAATTTTAAAGCAATACAATATAGATAATTTATATATATATGTATATAATTAAGGTTAGATGAAACTTGTAAAAGTGGGTAAAATTTGTATAATTAGAACCCACTTATCCCATCTTGTGAGTTAATATTTTCATGGCATAATTCATTATATGATAGATTAAAAATGCAAACTAATCCAAACATAGATGTTATTTAATAAAAAGTAACTTTATTTAGAAAAAAATAAATTATACCTGTAAATTTGTGAATATCTAGTAATTAATATATCCTCTCTTATTCTTAATCACTTCTCATACATGATTTGGCATTGATTCAATTAGTGTAACATACATTTTTTAGATTCCTTCCTCATTAACCATATAAATATTGTTGCTCATAAATATGAGGTAAATTTTTGTGGTAAAATTCATTTTTTGAATCATTCTTGACTTGTTGACTAGTCTAGATAGAGGAGTGCCACAGAGGTCAGTCCTTGGACCGATCCACTGCAATGTTTTGGGTTACACTGCCTCATGGAGTAGCCTTATTTGGATATGCTGACGATCTTGCTAAGGTAATTGATGCTAATACTCGGCGGAAGGCTGTCAGTAAAATTCATGACTCCTCAGTGATCAGTGCCTGGATAGCTGGTGTTGGGTTGGAGCTTGCACCAGAAAAAACTGAGGCAGTGCTTATTACCTCTACAAAAAGAAGGCCTGTACTGATTTTTGAGTTGGAAGGTAGGAAGATAGTCACGTGGTCGGCAATTAAGTATCTTGGGATATGAATCGACTCCAAACTTAGGTTTGGAGTCCGGACCATCGAGGCAAGTGGAAAGGCAGAAAGGGTGCTGCAGTTGGTTGCCAGCCTCCTTCCGAACAGGGGCAGCCCACTTCAGCAACATAGGAGGTTGCTAGTTGGAGTGGCACACTCCGCTCTATTTTATGGAGCCGAGTCATGGGCAGGAGTAGCTGAGTATGGCAAGTATAGAGGGAAATTGGAATCCTTTCACAGAAGTGCTGTGAAAGTGCTGTGAAAATGAAGTGCTGTCTTCATTTGATCTCTGCTTATCAGACAGTTTCCTTAGAGGCAGCGGAAGTGCTGGCAGAATGTATGCCCATTGATTTGGTGCTGATACGAATAAAGAGGTTAAGAGAGCAGAATGATTTATCACCTGATGAGAGGAAGCATGTAATTAAGCTTACACATGTTGAGTTGATGGCAAAGTGGCAGGAGAGATGGGACCGCGGCGTTAAGGGCTGATGGACTCACCAAATAATAGGAGATTTGAGGAGTTGGTGTGGAAGGTCGCATGGCTCGCTGGGATATAGCCTTACTCAATTCCTGGCGAGCCATGGCAGCTTCAGAACTTACCTTTATAGGCTTGGACTAGACTCTTCAGATGTGTCCCTAGTGCGAGGTGGCAGAGACTCCAGAACACGTCTGCTTTTGCTGCCCGTGCTTTAAGGAAGAACAGAGGGAAATGCTAGACAAACTGAGCCGCCAATGCATGTTTTTTAGCCTGGATGAAACTCAGCAGATCCTGATGAAGGGTGAGGAAGACTGGAAAGCTATTGAGAACTTTGCTATAAAAGTTATGGGAAAGCTACATGCAGCTACATGCTTGCTGGAGTCCCATGCAAGAAGGAGATGCCAGTGGGTGCCCCGCAAGCCTGTCTGATCTGTGGCTGAGTGCCTAGTGGGTCTCCCAAACACATGGAGGTCACCTTGGTGTGATGAAGCTGTGGACACTCCATTTGGTGCTTGATGGCATGCTCGTTGCTTCGGAGAACATCAGAACTGTATTGGTAAGTGCTGTTTTGTGTCCTTTTTGTTGGGTGTACTTGTCTGCAAATTGTGCACTGAGAGAGTGTGGTGATTGGCTGTGTCTGCTGTGGGTGTTTAATGTGGCTGTTGGGTTGCTGTGTTGTGTTCTTCTTGATGAGTTGTATTGTGATGCGTGTGTGTTGATGGCTGTTGTGTGGATGTGGGACATTTTGGAGCCAGTGTGCGTATTTTGTTGTGCCTTTTTGTAGGCATTTTACTTGTGGTTGTTTTGTGTGTTATGATGCGTTGTTCTTGGGGTGTGTGTGTTTTGGTGCTACTTTATTGTTAGTGGTGTCTGATTGTGTGTGTGAGCATTTAACCCTCCTGAAGTAATGCCACTAGCGGTTTCCAGGAGGGGTGGTTAAGCCTGGGGTGGAGGTTTAGTTGGTAGTTTTTTCAGTATGACATGGTCATGCTCATACTCACATCATGTCATGGTCATACTCACTTTTTTGTCAGTACAGCATAGCACCAAATCTTGTTAAAACACTCCTTTGCCATATAGGAATTTGTTTTGAATTTGTGTCACTACCCTTTCCTTCAGAATTTTGATATATCTATTACTTTTTAACATATCATCTACTGGAAGTAATGAACAAGGGCCTTCAAATGTGAAACAACCCCAAAAAAGTTTTCTGGGGATTTTTAACTAACTTATACATGATCTGGTGAGATATTTCCATCTGATGCTTTTCACATGTGAAACCCTTTGCCCCTGAATATAAAAATGTGACTTATCAGAAAACATAACATTTTTCCAGTCTTCTTTGGTTCAGGTAGCATGTGCTTTACCCACAAGAGACTTTTTTTGCACACTGTTGGTGTTAAAAGCTGCTTTTTAGCTGGCCAACGAGCTCTCCGTCCAGCTGCAAGAAGTCAGTGTCTAACAGCTGTCATATATAAATCTATTCCATTAGCTGCTAATTCTCGATTTAAGTCCACAGTAGATAATTTTGGAATTATGTTTACTTTTTCTCACTAGTAACCAATCCTGTTGAGAGTAGTTTTTCTTTTATGGCCACGTTTGCTTTTGCTTTGTGGTGAAAAGGAGCCAACTTCTTCAAATTGTTTTAAAATAGCATTCACTTTCCTTAGTCCAATATCACACTCAGAAGCTATTTGTTGTTGTGCCATTCTGATATGATCAGAAAGAAAAACAATTTTTAAATGTTTTCTTGGAGTCATGTTCATTATTATTTATTCAAGGCACACAGAACAAAAAATACGAAAATATGATTTTGTAATAAAAAAATTTATGTAGACACCACATTTTTCAAATTACTTGAATATTACTAGTGGTTCAAAATTGGACTGATTGAATCCAGTTCATCAAAGCTAGTCGTGGTGGAGATATGCTGGAAATTATTTTCAAAAAATTAAATGTTAGAAAGTTATCTTTCAGATAAAAATAAAACTGGCTTCAAACTTACCTTTTTGTGTGTTTTATTTCAATTCAAAGTTCTATCACTCTAAAAAAACACCCATTACTTTCAATGTTCGTAATTTAAACTATTATTAAAATGCTACAAATTAAACGTGAAATTAATAAATTTAACCTAGTTCAACATTTTAAAATAAAATAAGGCCCACTTACTTCAATTTAAGCTGGTGCAACCACGTAAAATAAGTGGAATTAGAGCACAGGTATTGAAAATATGTGAGAATTTTCTGTCATTTAATTATATAATTATCATCTCTATAGCAGTATAAGATTAAAACTGAGGTTCTGCTAACATGACATCAAGGTTATGAGGGTGCTTATTTACAATCCAAGAAGTTACATATTTTTATGAAAATTTGACATTAAAAGTAAAAAGAAAACCATTTTATCAATCCTTCTAAACAAACAGTATATATCATTATTTCTAAAGTAAAATTGGTGTTCAAGATTAAGTGTGATCTCCAAATCATTACTACATTTTATATTTCAGGACACTGATTTGCTGGCTTAAAGTTATATACAAAACAATATATATTTTACAATCCCTACGGTAAAGCAGAAACTTCACAATTACAACTATAATTAATTATGACATAATTATAACTGTCTGCTATTTTGATTAAATAAAAATTAATGGTTTCTCTATAAAATCTAAACCAAAATGATCCACCTGGACCTTCTTCTGCATGGATTCCTGCCCCTCATGAAGAATTAATGTTTGTGCTAGACTATCATAAGAACATTAAACGTAATCTAAACCAGAATCTCTCAAGATTTTACTTTAAGTTTGAACAAGTACATTTACTAGAAATTATGAACATTTTCCAGTTTCCAGTACCACAAAACCGCACTTAATCTAATCTGAGTTAAATAAATTGATTTTAGGCTTAAATCTTTGGAAAACCCCATTGCACTTGGGTCCCCAAATACTGGGAATGAAACTTCAACAGTGCAATCTATACAAAAAAAAAAATTATGTGAGAGTTCATAAATTAGAAGCTGTCAGCAAACCATTTTTCAATGGGTGGGGATTTAGTTTTTTTTTGCAATAATAAATATATGCTGTCAGAAGAGATTCAGACTGACTACATTTCTGAAGAGTCGAGGATTACTGTTCATCAATTCAGCTGTAGAATCCAAAGTTAGTTTTAAAGCATTGTATTGCATAATAAAAACAAACATTTATTCATTGACCCTTAGTATGCATTTCAAATAAAGAGACATATGAAATCATTAAAAGGTTGCTCATTAAAGTACAGATTAAAGAACATCAGTGGAACTAATATACTGGTCTGAAGACAGTGCAATGGTTACTAGGATGCAAGAAGGTTACATAAAATACTGTTGTTACTCTGTTATTTTTTTTTTTTTTTTTTTAAGGGTGAAAAACGCCTATGCATTATCATCGCCCGGATTTTTTTTTTATAAAAAAAAAAATAAAAGAAACTAAAACTGGTCTAAAAGATAAATAAAACTTACAACTAATATCACAGATAAAATCTAAAATAAAACCAAAAGTAAAAAGAATCTAACAAACTCCGAGAAGGGGTGTAAAGGGCCCCTTCTTGGATAACAGAATAAAAATATAAAAAAATATATAAAACTCAGAAATATAAAAATTAAAAATAAATCAGACATACTAAAAACTTTTATCAAAAACAAAAAGTATACACCACAATATCAAATTTTTGATACAAGACCAGCATGATGCAAAAACAGAAACATCCGGTCTAAAACTTTGTTATCATTGCCCAAAAATTGACGGATATTTCTGGGCAATTTAAATTTACTACGCAAAGCCGCATAATGAATGCAATTCACAAGAATGTGGTGCATATTCATGCGGCAATTGCATCGTGCGCATAATGGTGCATGACCTGCTGACATCAGCTACTCGTGTGCGACTCTAGTATGGCCTACTCACAATTGACAGAGGACCACTTCCTCACGACGAATTTTTCTGCATGGAGTCCCAAGGTAACACAGAATCTTTAATGTGCTGGTGTTTGTTCTCAATGGTGGCTGTCCAATCACCTTGCCACTTTCCTTGAAGAGACTGTTTTACATAATTAATAAAGACCGAAGTAGCAACATGAATATTAAAGGGAGGTTGATTACAAGCCTCTTTAACAGTGGAATCTGCACTTTCATTACCTGGAATTACTATGTGGCTAGGAATCCAACAGAAAGTCACTTCTGTGTTGTGATGATTCAACTCAGTGATTGCATTATAGATTTCAGTGACCAACGAATGTCTAGAGTAAAAATCTTGTAAAGCTTGGAGTACGCGAGTCACTACAAATAAGGATATGACGGTATTTTGGGTTAACGATGTTCAATGCCTTATTAATAGCGTACAATTCAGCAGTAAATACACCTGTAATATTAGGCAGACCAAACATGAAGATTCTGCTATTAAGAATAAATGCGTTTCCAACAGTATCATTCTGTTTTGAGCCATCTGTGTATACTATTGCAACCAGGTTTATTTTGGAGAGTATATGGTGAAAAATTTGCTGGAAAACGATAGGTGGAGTTGCTTGTGTGTGGTAAGATCAAAAATAAAATTTATAAGGTTGATTCTCCACGGAGGATATGAACAGTGATACGTTGGAAAAATAGAAGGTATGTCCACGTTTAAAACCTGAAGTAACTGCCGAGTACGTACACCCATAGACGCAGTATCACGTGGGTGGTCTTCGTATCTCTGTAAACTAGGATTTACAACAACTGTGGTAAAAGCCGGATGATTCAGTTGCCCTTTAACACGGGCAAAGTAAGATGCTAGAAGTTGGTCACATCTATCCCAAAGAGATGGTTCACAGTATACTAGTGACAGGGCTTGATCTAAAAGCACCTGTAGCAAGACGGAGAAAAGCATGGTGTACAGCATCTAACATCTTCAGTGCGTTATTACGTGCTGATGATTAGGTGTTACAAACATAATCTGAGCAGGAACGAACTAAGAAATAATAGAATCGCAACATACAAGACCTGTCAGCTCCCCAGCTAGTGTTTCTAAGAACTTGCAGCATATCTAGCAGTTCGGAACATTTCGTTTTTAATTGTTTGTTGTGATTGACCCACATAAGATGGTTGTGAAAAAACAAACCTAAAAACTTAATGCCTTAATGAGAGATAGCAATTTTCTCTTCATTCAGAAAAATTTGTGGTATAAAAAAGTCTTTTCCCGCAATCAAGAAAAAACTACACATTTTGTTTTTTTCAGATGAAAAGGTGAAGCCGGTAACCTTGACCAATCTTCAAGACGAGATATTGTGTTCTGCAACAGTCTTTCTGCTGTGAATACTGAACGGGATGTGATATAGATAGCAAAGTCATCAACAAACAATGAACATGAAACAAATGGTTGCACACATGCAGTAATACTGTTGACACCCACCGGGTTGATCTAGTGGCGAACGCGTCTTCCCAAATCAGCTGATTTGGAAGTCGAGAGTTCCAGCGTTCAAGTCCTAGTAAAGCCAGTTATTTTTACACGGATTTGAATACTAGATCGTGGATACCGGTGTTCTTTGGTGGTTGGGTTTCAATTAACCACACATCTCAGGAATGGTCGAACTGAGAATGTACAAGACTTACACTTCATTTACACTCATTACATATCATCCTCTGAAGAATTATCTAAACGGTAGTTACCGGAGGCTAAACAGGAAAAAGAAAAAAAAAGAGTAATACTGTTGATGGCTACAGTGAACAAGGTGGTACTTAATACACTTCCTTGAGGGACTCTCTTCTCCAAAGTGACGCTACCCAATAAGGAATCTTCAATGCAAACATGGAAAGATCGATCATTTAGGAAACCCTTGATAAATGCAAGCATACAGCCTTTGACTCCCCATTCTTTAAGGGTGTTAAGAATACCACGTCGCCAGGCCATGTCGTAAGCCTTATTGATATCAAAGAAATCAGCGATGAGGCGTTGGCGGAATAGGAAAGCATTTTGGATGGCTGTTTTCAGAGACACTAAATGGTCAATGGAAGAATGTCCTTGGCAGAAACCGCGCTATTCTAGACATAGAAGGCCATGGCTTTCTAGCTACCATGTGAGCCTGCGGTTTACTATTCTTTCCATCAATTTACATAAAACGCTTGTTAAGAGATAGGGTGGTAGCTTGAGGGATTTGCTTTGTCTTTACCAGGCTTAAGTATTGGTATGATAATGGATTCTGACCAGATCGAAGGGAACACTTGTGAGGAGAATAGTCTATTATAAATACATAAGAGGTGTTATAGTGCCGAATTAGGAAGGTGTGATAGCATACTGAGACGAATATTGTCAGGTCCATGCGAGGTGTCACGTGAGTTCTTAAGTGCGTGTGACAACTTGTTGAATGAAAATGGGGTGTTAAATTCACCGACCGAATCACCAATGTTTAATGATAGTGCTTCCATCTGCAATTGGTATCTCTGAAATTCATTATTGTATGATGAGATATGGGTCACTATACGTAAATAATCTGCCAAAATATTTGCCACTGTAGTAGGTGATGTAAAGAGTTCTCCTTCATGAATGGGTCCGAGAATGGATTGTTTTGGTGACCCACAGATTGTACGGATATTTTTCCACACAGTAGATGTAGGAGTAGTCCGTGACATACTGTTAACGTATTTCGTCCAAGACTTCCTCTTAGCATCCAAGAATACTCGACGACATACCGCTCTAGCTCTACGGTATAAATTTAGAAGTTTAGTTGTTGGTCGGTGGTTAAATTTGCGTAGTGCCCACCATCGATTCCTAATGGCGTTTTTGCAATCATCATTCCACCAAGGAACGAAAGGACGTTTAGGTTTGCCGGATGTTTGTGGAATATATCTATTACCATTCTCAAGTAACGTAAAAGAGGAAAGTTGATCAAGGATGTCTATGCTGTCGTCATACTGTGATGGTAAGGATTTATGATAACCGTTCCAATCCGCCTTTCAACAATCCATCTCTGTGGACTTTTTTCCAGCTCGCGGTCGACACCAGAGGATATAATAAGTGGCTTGTGATCACTGCCACAAAAGTCATCACAAACAGACCAATTAAAACAAGAGATTAAACTCGATGAGCAAACAGAGAGGTCGATGTTTGACAGTGTACCGGAAGATGAAGACATAAATATGTATGACCCATCATTCAGTAGACAAAGGTCCAAATCTTGTCTTTCTCTTTATCATATTTCCTCAAGAGGAACAGAAAGTTTTACATACATGGCACTGTTGGTAAAATATAATTTAATCTAAATATAATGTTAAAATCAGCTAACCAATAGATTAATTAATTAAATATTAGGTTAGTTGGTTTGGTACTAATGACTACTACATCTTATAGGTCACAAATAAAGAAAAAACATATTGCTACTAAATTAAGTTTCAATTTATGGGTAAATAAATAATTTTCTCTAAAATTACTTACCTTCGGAAGTGGTTTCGGGTCCTTTAAATGTATTCCTCCAATTTCAATAAGATTTGGAAGAAAAGGTTGGATCTGTCGAAAAGAATAATGACTGTTTGTCAGAATTATTGATGTATTTTTATATATATCATAAAGTGGAGGTAAGGATTCACCAAAATACATCTTTGTCAACTCGTATGATGGAATGTCACTCATAAAATAATATCCTATGTTTGCTAAAAGCATAATGACTGTATTAATGAATCTATCATATAAAGTCATCTTTTCTTTAACAGGAAGAAAATAATTTGTTATATATGAAGGATTATCAGGATTTGCAATTCGTTGATATGCCCATGGAACACCAATAGTAGTGACTATTGATATTAAAGGCAATTTGTATTTGTATGCAAAAGCAGTAAAACAGTCAGATCCAAAAAGTTCAGTTATAACTAAATCAAATTCAGAAGTTGAATTTATCATATCTTGTACTTGTTTTTCCTTAAACACTGCTATACATGTTTTATACCCGATATTGTAAACAAATTGCATAAAATCAGTTGGACTTCTCATATTTTTTAAACAGTAATCCACAGTTATGTTGTTAGTTACGAGAGGTAATGTGTGAGAGACATCTATATCATGGTAATTTTTAACTGGTATCTTCTGAGGAAAATAACTAACGACTGTAACATTGTGACCTCTACTTGCCAAAGCTTTTAATAATGGTTCTATTATAATAAAATGACTATATCCAGGAAAAGTTGGAAAAGCTAAAATATTTGCAGATTCACTACATACAATGTATGTTGTCCATATTACTGCTAGCTGTAGTACCTGGAATAAAAAAAATTAATAAAAACCTAAGATAATTATTGTCATAATGTAAAAGATTAAAAAATAATTTTGTATTACATTAAAACATAGTTCAAGAGTATTACTTTTAATGTAAAATAAGGGTACATTTCTCTAACTTTTCCTCTTGGCTTAAAATCTTTGGAGAATATGTATAGTTTTGGTAATCATTTTTTCTGCATAAAAATTAAGAATCTTTTAATAACAAATGTAATTTATTTAGTATAATGTTTAAAACTGTAAACTTCTATAACAAATCGAACCAAATTTAAAAAAAAATATTTAAACTTTCTTTAAAAGTATTTTCAGTTGTCTTATGAGTATCCTCAGTGATTGATGCTGTTATTTTTCTATCTGTTTGTTTGCTGGTAACAGTGATGGATTTGTGATCGATCTAAAAATGGTTGCCATACATTGACTGTGTTCTAAGCAGTGTTTTAAGTATTCAGTACGCTTTATTTAAAGCAATGTCCTGTTTTTCCAATGTAGAAGTACATAGTGCAATGGAAGTAATTCAGTGTTGATATATCAAAGGCACTGAGTTTGTAGTTATGACTTTTGTGTATAATAGTTATCTTTTTTTTTATTTTGAAGGCTGCTTTGTACCTGGGTTTTTAAAATTTATGAATTGTTTTCTCTTACTGTTTGTTTATATACTATTATTTTTAATATTTTACGTTGAGGAAGCTGTGAGCAGTATATACAATTAGTCTGAGTTTTATTCTCAATGAGCCATGTCTGCTATGAACATTGTTTTTGTTTTTGAAAGTTAACCACACACATGTACTTTGTGGGTTGATCTCTTCTACACCTAAATGTAGTATCTAACTATGGTAACTCTGTGCCAGCAGACTGGATTACACATATAGCTGTAAATTGAATTTATGTAAATGTAAATTTTAGCTGTATTTTTGGATATCTACCTTATGATTAAAAAATACAAACTTATTTAAAAAGATATATAATTAAAATTAATTTTTCAACACTAATGCCATCAGTAAAAATTTACTAAGTTTTAAAAAATATAATTAAATATTTTTTTAAAACATTCAACCAACCTAATTACTCTTCTACTAATAAAAACATTTAATAATTCAATTTAAGAACTAGTTTGTAAAAAGTGTTTTATTCATTACATTTGATAATGAATTTGTTAAAACTTAAAAAAAAATTTAAACTTTGTTGGAATTTTATTTAAAATAAAATATAGCAATTTTTTTGTAATATCATTATACAATAATAATATTATTTAATACATATTATTACCACCATTATGTTCTGTAGATTGTTTCTTTGTGTTTAATTGATCAATGTGGTTTTATTGTTCAATATTTTATATACTTATTCTGTTTGATAACATTATAATTGATTTAATAATCTGTTTATTGAATTATAAATTCCTACATGGATATGGGATATAGTATCAGGAGTTTATTAGCCTAAAGATTACATGTTAGCAGTTTTAGGTTTTTTCTGTTATAATTTTTGCTGCATATCCAATTAATTATACTTCAAATTGTATACTAATGACAAATGTTTTGACAATTATATAATACTATAGCTTTGTACACTATTATGATCTGAATTTTCTATTTTTTTTTTTTTAATGATCATTATTATTATTATTAATATATATTTTTTTAATTTGCTATAGTGCTGGTTATTATAAAATCATTCATAATAATTTGTATTAAATTTTATATTAAAACATTTATTTCTAGCTTTCTCTTAAGGTAAAAATGTTTGTTTCCTAACAAGGATCTAAATATTTTTTCAAGTTTTATTTCATTCATATCATCTTCTTGTAAAAAAAATTGTCCAGCAAACATAGTAACTACACATGATTTTACATTTCAAAACAACAAACAAAGTGCACAAGATTATAAGGAAGATTAATAAAATGTAGTAACCCAGTAACACATTAATCTATAGTCAAATTATAATAATTCTACTAAATATTATATTGAAAAAGTGGGCACTTATCCACCTACAAATGTATGAAATGCATAGAGGCACTATACACAACAACAGAATCAAAATTTGCAAATTATCTCACACAGGGTATATATGCAAGGAAAGGAGTTAAAAATGTCATGCAAATGTTACACACAGCACATAAAAATCAAGATATCAACACACTTGAACATTATGAAATTTATAAGTACACAAGTTTGACAAATAAACATAACATACACATAAATAGATTATCTTGTTAATTATATACATAAGAGGGGTTTCCCAATCTTTTTAAGAAACGGTAATTTTAATAATATGGGAACAGTGTTACTGGGAACTGAGGAAAAAATAATTAATCTGAAAGGCCTTTGAAAGAAAGAGATTTTCATAAATTAATAATTTTATAATTTTTAAAATATAATTAAATTTTATCTTGATAAATTGATTTTCATTAAAAATTATTCTTTTTATAAAAGAAAAATTCTGAAATTTTTTTATCTTCAACTGAAGTAGACAATTTGAAGAATGCTGTAGTAGTTTTAAAAAGTTATCAATTTTTAAAATGCATCATGAATATAAACATTTGTAAGTGTAAATTTTCAAAAAAATTATGTGAATATAAAATTATTTCTTAAAACCTCTTTATCACAAGAAAGAGAGAAAACAAAGAAACTGTTACGACATCTGGATAAAGATGGGCAAGATAAACTGAACTTGGTAAAAAACATACCAGTTTCAGGATTTACTTTTCATGAATAAAAAAATCTGATGTGGACACTACATGACTTCCTTGTATGCTTATTAAATTACATATACACATTTTTTTAAAATGAAATGTACGTAAAATTTTATTTCATAATAACTTGTGATATTTTTTCACAATTTTTTTTATTGTTTTTATTGAATTATTTTTTATTGTAAAAGATGTTTATAATTAGAGCTTAATAAATAATTATTAATAAATCAATATATTTAAAATAAATAAAAAAGTTAAAAAAAAGAAGTCGGATTCGAACCGATGTGCCTTACCCTTGTAAGATCCAAATATTACATTAATTAAAATTTTATTTGGCTATAACTCTGGAACCAATGATAATATGTACCACTTACGGTATATTATTGAAAAGCTCTTAATGAGGGCTTGTTACTGCAGTTAAGAAAAAGTCCAAAATCCAAATTTCTGGATTTTGGGCTTTTTTGGAGACTTTTGGTCCAGTCAATTGCAATCAAAAGGGGAGGTACACAACTAAATGTTACAACAGTCCTAAATTTAAATTTCAACATCCTACGGCAATTGCTTTAGAGTTATGTGGATACATATGTACATACAAACAGATGTCACACTGAAACATAATGAATTAATGTGGATTCAACATCCTTGAATCAAAATGGATTCAAGGATGGTCAAAATGGATATTTCCGTTGAAATCTGAAAACTGAAATTTTTTATGATCACAATACTTCCTTTACTTTGTAGAAGGAAGTAAAAATATAATATACTTTTATTTATAAATGCTTACTATGTATTTATTTTTTAACATATTTTTGACTTATATTAAATATATCTATAAATATATATATATATATATATATATATATATATTTATAGGATACTTTTATAAATAAAATAGAGACAGATAACTTAAGTTACAAGTTTACAAGTGGAATTGTGGTGTACATAGTAAACATTATAATGGATAAAAAAGCGACAAAATTTAATCTAAGATACAATGGGCATGTTTAAGCATTACAAATAAAAGCAGAATTAATCTTCATTAATTTTTTAATAGAAATAGAGCACAGTGAAATACAATAACACTGAGATGGAAACATCATCATAACAAAAAGGTTTTGAACTCCCAACAATAAAAAGCATAAAATTTACACATTTTAAAACCACAAAAAAAGATGTATCTGTACAATAAATACAATTCATATACCTTACAAATCTTTTTCAATTACATACTGTTAATCTTTTCTACCCCTACCAGAACTGACACAATTTATAATTCCTCTACACATACATGAAAATCTCAGTAATACATGCATTAGTATATAGAGCTTTGGTTCACCAGTGTCACTGGATATTTATTTTAACATGATCCATAAAAAACTCTAGAAATTAATTAATTTTTGATGAAAACTCTGTGATAATTAACAAATGAAATGTTACATAAACATGTAAATAAGCATAAAATTCCACTCCTAAGAAGTTTTCTTCATTTATTAATTCTCAAATTGCAGTTTCAAAATAAATTAAAACTGCACTTGTATTATCAAATAAAATACTTTTTCATTTATTCTTTTTGAATTTACAAATTTAATGAATTACTTTTATCATGCTGTAATTTTTCTGCTGAAGGTAATTAACTTTAAAAGCTAATTAATTTTAGTGTTAACTGGTACTATGTTTACTTCTTAAGTGTTTATTGATACTGGAGTCATTGTTCACATTTACTTGCACAATACTTTAAAAATAGTGTTTACTGAAGTTCAGCAGGTCAGTGAAGTTATTACAAATGTCACTAAGGTACATGTTACTAACTAGCTCCTAAAAATCTTTCAATAGAAAAGAATTCAAGTATTTTGAAAATGATTGTTTAACATGTACCAAATTTGAAGTGTTATCCTGTTGTGTCATTCTTTTATACTAATTAAATGAGGAACGATTATCCTGCAGTTAGTGGAAAAGTATAATTCTTTTTGGTTTTTAAACCTTTATTGGGAAGTTCTACTTTTTTTAAACATAATTAATAAATATTTCTAAGCATAATAATCATCTGATGCCAGGCTTCTTATGGAAGTGGATGAGGAGTGAAGTGGTTTAACATTGCCTTCTTTCTTCAATTAGTTGGATGTATTGTTGCATATCAGCCTGTCAAATACTGTGTGAAGCTTATACCAAGAATGTCCTAAATAAGCTTATATTATGTATGAATAAATAAATATATGTACACTTGAGTACGTGTTATGTGAACTGAAAGACCTAATAAATATGTGTGAGTAAATAAAAAAAAAATTGCTTTACAGAACTCAACTAGAAAGAACAGTTGGAAGATAATAAGAAATTATGTTGAAATATGTCTTGGATATAACAGAAAACAAGTTTAAGAAAAATAATTAATTTAAATCTTATATTCATGGTTAATGATGACATTTTATCTCTCTAATGACAAATTGACTAGATAAAATAATTAATCATAGCATTTAATTTATGTTAAAAGAAAGCCATTCATGATGACTCAACATTTAACTTGTATAATTACCATATGTTTCTTGAAAGATAGTAAATATAATTTGAATGCAGTTTATTTATTTATTCCAAATAATATCTCCGTTATTTGGTTATAATTTATTTCATTATATTATTAATGTGGATAAAATACATTATATTTTTTAATCATTTTAAAAGACTGAAATTAAGTTATGCAAAATATTCATAAAAGAAACCTACTACAAAATTTCATAATTTAAAATTTTAACATAAACGGTAGTTGAAATTAAGTAAGGGTTAGTAATTCAAGAAGTAAATTCAAGTTTAATGGTGAATAACTCCTGATTAACTGCTACATAATTTATTTTAAAATTATAGACAACAGATATAAAAAATTAAAGTTCATAGTAGCAAAATCAAAACAAATATACATTTATTACACTAAGAATGTGTTACTCTACACTCCTCCAAATACATTTGCTAACATATGCTGTGTTAGTAATCTGATAAACATTATTTATGTTACAGATATAAAGAAAAACATCATTAGCATATAATACAATTAGATATGCAGTAAATAAGTCAGTAACTATATCATTTTAAGAGACAGATTTGGTACTACTGATCTTTAACAATTTTATGTTGATAAAAAAAACACTTTATAATTGATTAAATGTAAATAAATAAAAGTATTAATTAAAATCTAATCATATATTATATTATTTTCTACAAAATAAAATTAATATATCTGATAGTCTAACTTCAGTGTAACTTGTAGGCTGACAAAAAATATAAATCATTCATAAAAATTCCATATTTATTCTCAAGTACAAGTAATAATTATATCACATGCATACTAGAAAAAGCAAGGAGTAACTTTGGTTTCTCATTCTCTTCTTATATGATGAGAATATAGAGTCTAGCAAATCAATATGTTGCATTTACTGAAATGTAAGTCACACTCAACTTTTCAAGTGAAATTTTAATTATACGAATCACAGGTATTAATATAGTAGTGGTTTAGTTGATTAACATGTTCCTGCTATCTTTCTCTAGCCTACTTTGTATGGTACAAAGGTAGCATAAACATTTACATTACTTATTATAAAATAATAATAATCAACAAATAAATAAATTTATTTATTATATTGTTAATGATTAAAAATAATTAATAGTAAATCAGTTAATAGTATAATACATCAAATACCTGATTTAACAGAAGATGAGATAAAATCTGGCAGAAAATTATGTCATACATTTCATCATAAATCATTTATTTGTCCACCGATTTTCAAAACTAAGGTGTCATTTTGTTCACAATAAAATGCTTAATTTTTTTTCAAAAAAAAAATGAGATAAAAGTGAGTATTATTGAGATATAAAGGAATGAAAAATTGACATGGCTGCCATTTTGAAATTTGTGAATGTGTTTACACTGTAACTTTTATTTATTAAACAAGGGGGAAATTGTTGTTAAAGGGGAAGTTGACATTTTTCAAAGGACATTTTTTGTTAATTTTGACACGTAGAAAAAGAAAATGTCTAGTCAGCCCATTATTTTTATATATTCTATAGACATCTGTTGGTGATACATGACACATAGAAGATATTAGACTAAAACATTTCTTGTAAAAATAAATATTAATACATTTTCAAAAGTTATTAAAATAATTGTCATATTTTTATTACTTAACAACGAATAACATCTTAATTATATGGCACCTTTCACATTTTCTGTATAATTTTATCACCCAGTGAAACAGTAGTAATAAAAAAAATAAAATACTACTACTACTACTACTAATAATAATAATAATTATTATTATTAACAAATTTTTTCATCATGCTTGAATGGTAGTAAAACTAATGTATTACTACCTTCTAATACTTACTTTCATATTGGATAAACGTAAATTACTTCTTAAGGAAATTTTCTCTGGTTCAGCAACTTTTTATGACATTATAATAAATTACAGCCAAATAAGTAACAATATAATGTATTAATTAATTAACAATAAATTGAAAATTAATCATTAAGCTTGTAAACATAAATACTACTGTTATGAATATGACAACTATAATTGTAATGTCTATAAATAAAGTAATACCAAAGTTCAGATCGTCATGTAACCTCGTTTGCTGTACAGCCTAGAAATGAGATAAACTTTTATAACTTTGAATAAAACAAGATAATTCATGGTATAATTTTAAGTCTATTGTTCATTACAACAGCCTGCATGCATTTAAAATTAAATTGCTAGTAAATATTAAAGAAATGTATTATACTCATATGGAGACGGATAATTTCTTATAATGCTTAAAAAAGCAGCTGCTATATAATGTTATACCAGAATGTAATAGGCTAAAATAATTGTTAATTACCATATTTAATAAAAATAAAACCATTTTTAACTTGCCTCAAAATGTAGGCAAACTAGTTTAAAAATAAAAATATATAAAATGAATTTCATTACAATAAACATGGGAATGATTATTTTATAAGTCTCCTAAATATAACTAATCTTAATTTAATTTTATTTCATTTTTCTGAGAATAAAAATTTAATTAAGGCAAATAAGTTTAACTAAAAGAAAATTGGAGGACTCCACTAAATTTTGTTTGCTAACAGTTAACTCACATTATTCATAATCATCTCCCCTAAATTAGATTCATTTAAGATTTTTTAAATGAAAAAAAAATCAGAAAAAATTTCAATTGAAATACTTAACATCTCATTTACAAATACACACTTTTGAAAACAAATTAAATAAAATTTTATGCATAAAATATTCATAACTCCATTGACTCAGGTGAAAGCAATTGTAAATATTTCAAGTTATAAAAATGGTTTATAATAGAAGATATACAAATGGAAAAAGCCGAGCAATAATGCAAGGCATCAGATAAATTATACCATGGTTAAGCAAACATTTAGAAATCAAGTCATCGACTGCAAAGCATTTCCAGGAGCAGACATTGATAGCGACCATAACTTAGTGGTAATGAAATATAGATTGGGGTTTAAAAATGGAAAAAAAGTTGTCAAATGAATCAGTGGAATTTAGAGAAGCTTGATGAAGAGGAGGAAAAGAAGATTTTTGAGGAGGACATTGCAAGAGGTCAGAGAAGAAAAAAAATAAGGTAGAAAATGTAGAAGACAAATGGGAGAATGTTGAAAAGGAAATTCTTAAATCAGCAGAAGTGAACTTAGGCAGAACAAAGAGAATTGGCAGAAAACCTTGAATATCAGAGGATATATTGCATTTGATAGATGAACATAGAAAGTATAAGAATGTTAGTGATGAAGATGGTAAAAGGAATTATCAACAATTAAGAAATACTATAAACAGGAAGCAAAAATTAGCAAAAGAAAAGTGGATTAAAGAAAAGTTTTCAGAAGTGGAAAGAGAAATGATCATTGGTAAAGTAGACGGTGCATACAGGAAAGTTAAGGAGAATTTTGTGATACTTAAGTTAAAATCTAATAATGAGTTAAATAAAGATGGTAAACTGATTGATTTATAATGCAAAAGAAAAGATTGATAGGTGGGTGGATTTTATTGAAGAATTATATGGAGGAAATGAATTAGAAACTGGTGTTATAGAGAAAGAAGAGGAAGTCGAAAAAGATGAAAAGGGAGATACAATACTGAGATCTGAATTTAATAGAGCAGTAAAGGATTTGAATGGGAGAAAAGCTCCTGGGTTAGACGGGATACCTGCAGAATTACTGCACAGTGCAGATGAGGAAGCAATAGATTGATTAAACAAACTGATGTGTAATATTTATGTAAAAGGGGAAGTTCCGTCAGACTTCAAAAAGAGTGTTATTGTAAATTTTAGTGCTCAGATTAATAGTAGAAGGAAGATTTAAAGTAAACCAAACTAACATATATGGCATTGTAGTCTTAGAAAAAGCATTTGATAACATAGGCTGGAATAAAATGTTCAGCATTTTAAAAGTTTAGGGTTCAAATATAGAGATAGAAGAGCAATTGCTCTAATTTAGAAGAACCAAACTGCAACAGTAATAATCAAAGAGCATAAGAAAGAAGCAGTAATAAAAAACGGGAGTCCAACAAAAGAAGTTCCCTATCCCTGTTATTTTTTTAATATTTCCATAGAACTAGCAGTTAATGATGTTAAAAAACAATTTAGATTTGGAGTAACAGTGCAAGGTGAAAAAATAAAGATGCTATGATTTGCTGATGCTACAGTAATTCTAGCCAAGAGTAAAAAAGATTTAGAAGAAACAATGAATGTCATGGATGAAGTTCTTTCCAAGAACTACTGCATGAAAATAAACAAGAGCAAAATGAAAGTAATGAAATGTAGTAGAAATAAATTTGATAGACCACTGAATATAAAACGAGAAATATAGACAAGAAAAGACTATGGAGATAGAAGAATTTTGTTATTTGGAAAGTAGAACTACTAAAGATGGACAAAGCAAGAGCGATGTAAAATGCCGAATAGCACAGGCAAAATAAGCTTTCAGGCAGAAATATAATTTACATACATCAAAAATTAATTTAAACATCTGGAAAGCATTTTTGAAAGTATATGTTTGTAGCATAGCTTTATATGGAAGTGAAACTTGGAAGACCAGAGTACCTGAGAAGAAAAGATTTGAAGCTTTTGAAATGTGGTGTTATTGGAGAATGTTAAAAATCAGGAGGGTGAATAAAGTGACAAATGAAGAGTTGTTGCGGCAAATTGATGAAGAAAGATGCATTTGGAAATATATAGCTAAAAGAAGAGACAGACTTATAGGTCAGATCTTAAGGCATCCTGGAATAGTCGCTTTGGTATTGGAGGGATAGGTAGATGGAAAAAATTGTGCAGGCAGACAACGCTTGGAATATGTAAAACAAATTGTTAGGGATCTAGGATGAAGTGGGTATACCGAAATGAAACGACTGGTACTAAATAGGGAATCTTGGAGTGCTGCATCAAACCAGTCAAATCAAATGACTAAAGACAAAAAAAAATTAGTAACCTCCTTTTATGAAGGATTTTAAGCAAACAGTTTATTATAAGTAAAATAACCACCAACTGAATTAAAAATTGCAATTTTCTTCCAGAATCAGTTTACAAAATTTCAATGCATAAAAAACAAAAACTGGATGTCACAAACATGTAAATTATATAAAATTATTAATTCATAAGTACACAGTTAAAATAAAATGGCTCTTTGATAGCTGTCAGAAAAAAATCATTTTTAATTAAAGGGCAATTGAAGAGGATTGAAATTAAATAGTAGATTATTATATATACTACTAAATATTTATAAAATGAATTTAAACCACCAAAACACAGGAAACGGATAACTTAAACTTACCATATTAATATAAGAATCGATTTCCTTATATTCTGCATCTTCAGTTGGTATTTAATTCTATAATTACATTAAAATTATTTTTTTAAATAATTTCTGAATTTTGAATTTTTTGAAATTATTACTATTTTTAAAAAAATGAGATTTATTATGCACGAATATGGAAATTTTACTGCCCCAGTACTGGAATCAAATTTAACTTATCTATTTACTGTGTTTTGGTGGATTAAATTTCATTTAATATTAAATTCTACTAGCTCAGTGGTCAATATGTTCATGAAAATTATCTGAATTTAAAAAAAAAATAAAATAAAAAATATATATATATTCTCCCCCACTCTCTAGCTTTGCTCGCGCCATACGGTTATTTGTGTTTCCCGTCGTGGTCAATTTTTTTTGTTGTTTTTTTAGTCAAGTAACCGGAGGCAGATGCAGGCAGTCTCGTCGCACGGACAGTAAAAATGGCTGTGGCTGTGTTGGTTGAGCCGTCGCACCGTTCACCGTCACACCCCTTAAAAAATCGAAATTCCAAAAAACTTCGAAAATAATTTTGAAATATATATCTGAAGAATATTTGCAAGCCCAAAAATACAGCATCCCTATCGTGGCTTTGCCCACGCCGTACGGTAACTTGAGTCCTGTCGCGGTCAGTGGGTATTTAGCCAATCATGGCTAGCATGTTTAATGAGTTCATTAAACTCATGCTTGAGAATAATAATGATAAACAAAAATTAAAGCCTGTTCAATTTATTAAAAAAATATCAGTGTATTGTAATTTCTTCAGAGCAACAGTTTGACCAGTGCAGGACCCGAAATTCTGAATGATCTAGGAATCCCGTTTCAAAATAGTCAGTATCCATCTTAAAAATATTAGTTATAACTGGTTACTCGTACTTCAAAGGGTAAAAATTTATTTTGTCTGGTTCTTAACGTTACCCGGCAACACCACTAGGAAGTGACCGTACTTCGTTTCTTCTTTTTTTAAAAAAAACCTTTTTAATTACTTATATTTTATGTTTGTCAAGTTGAAGTTATTATGTTTTCACTGCAGCCAGTCGCGTCGCACATATAGTAGCTGTGATTGTGTTGGTTGAGCCGCCGCGCCGTACACCACCGCACCCCAAAAAAAAAAAAAATAAACCCGAAATTGGTTTTTAGATACTTACAGAAGAATATTTAAAATTTATTTTAATGTAATTATATAATTAAATACCAACTGAAGAAGCGGAATACCACGAAAATCGATTCTTGCAATTAATATGGTAAGTTTGACATATCTGTTTACAATGCATTGGTGGTTTAAATTTCATTTAATTTATATATATATATTAACAAATATCTCGTTTATTATAGTCGGAAATGGGGAAAATTTAAAATCATTGTTCAAATTTTTTTTTAATTTTTCTTAACCACTTTCAAAATTTTTGAAAAATCTAAAAATTTGTTTTTGGTTATTTACATAAAAATTATATACAACAAAAATCAATATGATATCTTCATTTGTTACTGAGAAATAAAAAAAAAGCTGGGTTTCAAAAACAATTCAAAATCCATTTTAACCTTTTAAAGTTGGAGTTTCAAAAATCTAGAAATTAGTTTTTAGATATTCGAATGAAGATTACATATACTAAAAATCAAGTTGATATCTTCATTTATTACTAGAAAATTAAAAAAAGTAGTAAATTTCATTGTTACTCCATTTTAACCCTTTAAACTTGGAATTTCAAAAAATCCTTTCTCAGTGTGCACTTAAACCATAAGAAGGTGTATATAAATTTTCATCAAGTTATCTTCATAGTTTATGATGGTTGTTGATGAATGAGTCAGTCAGCCGGGAGAAGTTTCTTTATAAATGTGTGTATATTAATGTGTGTATAAAATGTGTGTATTAATTTAAAATAATTCATTGCTTTCTCATATCTAATTTGAAAAATGAAACATTTTTTGTTAAAAATAAAAAGAGGACTAAAAAAACCCTAAAATGATAAAAAAAAATAATTGTAAAACATCTCTTTTCCAAAATATTTGAAGTTGGGTAAACAAAAGAAGGTCTTTTAAAGCTATTTATACAGCTCACTGTTACTGTTATTAATATTAAAGTGTCCATCTTGAACTGGTTAGGAAACCTCTGTATGCAACTGGGTAACAAATCTCATTTGTGTTTGATTTTTCATTTAATGTATCGTTTTTGTCAAATAAAGTGTACTTAAATTTCTGGTATTTATATAGTGTTCAAATGTGTACTCATCCTCATATTCAAAGAACACTAATCATAAATGAATAAACTTTGCAATTACTTAATAGATATGTAGACACATAAAAATTTATTACCCACTATATGCAAATTTTACTCTGAACCAGTGGCAGCTCGTAGATAAAATTAGTGGGTGCTGCTCCAGAAAATTTTTTTTATATAAGAATCAGTGATGACAGAAAAACTTTTACAAAAAGGCAAAAGAAGTTTTAATTTTAATTGAAAAATGTTTAACTCTGTGAAGAATTATTTTGGGAAAGTCATAGGTTAGAGATTAAAGAATTATTTAAGTTTAACTTATCACTCGCATAAACTCAGGGCAGTCACCAGAGCATAATATAAAAAAAAAAATCATAATATGCACAGGCACTTGTACTGCCCAGGTGCAGAGTAACTACACTAATATAGTGAATAAATATGTCACTAGTTTCATTAAACAAATTTGACATGAGAGAACTACAAAGATTTAAAGACCATGGTAAAAATGTATTGTGTTGTATATTAGAGAGAGACTTAGGAATAAAAATCCATGTACATAATTACACAAATATCAAACAACTTATCAAACGTATTCCATGATTTAATACAATTTGTTTGTTGACATCATCCATTACTTTTTCAAAAACAACCAGTAATAATGAAAACAACTTATTAAATTAAACTGTAATTTTAATTTACTAAATTGGCAAATTTTCCACTATTAGTTCAACATTATTTAGAATAAAGGTTGAGTTTTATAATTTGTTACTAAAACTTAATCTGGCAGGCGTATAAAATTATGTAAAGTAGTCCTGTACACAATGTGGTGAATTGAAATACAGGTATTTCAACACATTATCAGAAATTAAGAATTAAAAGAATTTTCCCTCTTGATTGCATTTTAATTTGTATGAAGCTATCTTAACTAACAATTTAATGAATTGCCTTTATACCTGTCATAGCATTAATTTTTGGTTCACAATTGTAATATCATTAACTTCTTCGACATCAATGAAATATGTAAATTAAAATAGCCTTGGTTAAATGATCTTGAAAGTTACTCTGTTGCTTTTAAAATCCCAAAAATGACAATTATATATAAAAAAAAAAAAACAACAACCAAACAGATTGATATATGAGTGTCAACTATATGAAAACCTGGAACATGAATTAAACTCCAGAAATTGCACTGAATATTACAATAGAAACTCTGGCACACATTCTCCTACAGATATAAATAATACATACAAACAATCGAATGCAACAATGCAACAATCGAATAAATCTCCAAATCATCTCAGAGAGTAGACATATACAAAGTTAAGCATAAAAACTAATTTTTACATAGGATATAAAAAATAAGACCTCAACTAGCTTGAACAACATGAGATTTAAAAATAAATTTGGTGAATTTGATGAAATTAACTTAAGTGAATTATTAAGAACATAAATTACAATTACCATTTGATCACAAAAGAATGGGCTTCCTAAATACCTTAAAGGAACTGTATATCCATCTTCAACTCTAGTTTTACACATACATATTATAATTCAGATTTCATATGACTCTTGACAATGTGCAATATAATGTGGAATAATGCAAACTACTAAATGTAGTACACAAGTAATATAGTAAAAACTTGACATTAAGATAAAAATGTTTTTAAGTTTAATTATATTATGTTTTCAACATGAAAAAACATACTCCATTACTTAATTCATGTATTCTTGTCAGCTAACAGATATGTACAATGATAAACTTAATACAACAAAACATCTGACACATGTTAACAATTACCTACCCACACTAATAAATAAGTTGCTACATAAAACACAGATAAAAAACATACAGAACAAAATAATATAAAAGCACAATGATAGAATATACATATCAATATACAAATACTAGCTAACAGTTTACCAAATTGCTAATGTTTTGGGGAAAAAGGTTGTTTTCAAAACAACAAACAAAATTCACAAGATGATACAGAAAACTAAAAACAAATATTCGTTCTATATGTTTTTACTGCTGTCTATCTTATGTACATGTTTTAAATTGCTTGGGCTCATTGCAATAATCGCTATGATGCAGGCATAAAAAACCATCTTAGAGGTGGGTGTAGCACAAGCGTGCAGACTGTTTGGGAGAGCAACAGCCAGCAGTCTAAGTACAGCCACCTCAGGGGCATCTGCCAAGAGGACCCTACATTGCAAGATGTGAGGAAAAGGCCTCATGCCATGTGTTAGATGAACCATTGTGAAAAGCATAGCTTTTAAATTGTACTTTATAGCAATAACGTTTTGTACTGGTATTTTTATACACAATTTATCATAAAATAATTTATGTGTTATGTTTTCTATTCAGTAAACTGTATCACAAAATAAATTATACAAGTGTGATTTCAGCTATAATTACAAATATTATAAAATTAAAAATGAGTACAATCAAACAAATTTTGATATATAAATAAATTGAATAAAATCTTATTTGTAAATTTTGTTCTTAAAAATCTTTAAGAAAGACTTTTAATCTTAAAAGTCGATAGATGGGTGGAATATATTGAAGAGTTATACGGAGGAAATGAATTAGAAAATGGTGTTATAGAGGAAGAAGAGGAAGTTGAAGAGGATGAAATGGGAGAAACAATACTGAGATCTGAATTTAAGAGAGCATTAAAAGATTTAAATGGCAGAAAGGCTCCTGGAATAGACGGAATACCTGTAGAATAACTGCGCAGTGCAGGTGAGGAAGCGATTGATAGATTATACAAGCTGATGTGTAATATTTATGAAAAAGGGGAAGTTCCGTCAGACTTCAAAAAAAGTGTTATAGTCATGATACCAAAGAAAGCAGGGGCAGATAAATGTGAAGAATAAAGAACAATTAGTTTAACTAGTCATGCATCAAAAATCTTAACTAGAATTCTATACAGAAGAATTGAGAGGAGAGTGGAAGAAGTGTTAGGAGAAGACTAATTTGGTTTCAGGAAAAGTATAGGGACAAGGGAAGCAATTTTAGGGCTCAGATTAATACTAGAAGGAAGATTAAAGAAAAACAAACCAACATACTTGGCGTTTATAGACCTAGAAAAGGCATTCGTTAACGTAGACTGGAATAAAATGTTCAGCATTTTAAAAAAATTAGGGTTCAAATACAGAGATAGAAGAACAATTGCTAACATGTACAGGAACCAAACAGCAACAGTAACAATTGAAGAACATAAGAAAGAAGCCGTAATAAGTAAGGGAGTCCGACAAGGATGTTCCCTATCCCCGTTACTTTTTAAAGTTAATGATGTTAAAGAACAATTTGGATTCGGAGTAACAGTACAAGGTGAAAGATAAAGATGCTACGATTTGCTGATGATATAGTAATTCTAGCAGAGAGTAAAAAGGATTTAGAAGAAACAATGAATGGCATAGATGAAGTCCTATGCAAGAACTACCACATGAAAATAAACAAATACAAAACAAAAGTAATGAAATGTATTAGAAATAACAAACATGGACCAATGAATGTGAAAATAGGAGTCTAAAAGATTATGGAGATAGAAGAATTTTGTTATTTGGGAAGTAGAATTACTAAAGATGGATGAAGCAGGAGCGATAATATAACATGCCGAATAGCGCAAGCGAAATGAGCCTTCAGTCAGAAATATAATTTGTTAACATCAAAAATTAATTTAAATGTCAGGAAAAAATTTTTGAAAGTATTTGTTTGGAGTGTCGCTTTATATGGAAGTGAAGCTTGGACAATCGGAGTATCTGAGAAGAAAAGATTAGAAGCTTTTGAAATGTGGTGCTATAGGAGAATGCTAAAAATCAGATGAGTGGATAAAGTGACAAATGAAGAGATATTGCGGCAAATAGATGAAGAAAGAAGCATTTGGAAAAATATAGTTAAAAGAAGAGACAGACTTATAGGCCACATACTAAGGCATCCTGGAATAGTCGCTTTAATATTGGAAGGACAGGTAGAAGGAAAAAATTGTGTAGGCAGGCCACGTTTGGAATATGTAAAACAAATTGTTAGGGATGTAGGATGTAGGTGGTATACTGAAATGAAACGACTAGCACTAGATAGGGAATCTTGGAGAGCTGCATCAAACCAGTCAAATGACTGAAGACAAAAAAAAAAATCTTTAGGTAAATTATTTTATTAATTCTTAAATTATTTTCCTAACGCTCTGCTGAGACATTAAAACTGATGATTTTAATGTTTAGCAGAAATAATGTACAGAAATTAAATAAGTACATATAACAAAACATATCTTGAGCATTTTCCTCTCTCAAACCATAATCAGAACATAATACGTGAAATAATCGGAAAACATATTTAAACTTTGGTAAATGTTTTAGATATCTTCATAATTAAAATTTGTGTTTAAAATTTTTTTTATTTAACATCTCTTGATGTATTTTGGGTTTTGTTGGCAGGAGGATTATTCTCGTTGTTATAATTGTTATTTTTATATTACGGGTTTATTTGATAAAACATAATTTTTTTTTAATTCTTTGATGAGAGAACAATAATAGATACATCCTGGTAATAAACAATAAAATAAAAACTAATAATGGATTCAGGCATTTACAAACTCTTCTGTAATATTACAAACATTTTACACTTTACATTGTAACTGAATATTTTTTTTGCACTTCATGTTGTAACTGAACACTGACATAAACATTACTTATACAGGAAAAACAAAAATGAAGTAAGAAATCTGGCAATTTAAATAAACATAAATATTAATTAAATAAAAACAAATATTTGTAACTTATTTACAGGTACTAGATATTTAATTTAGATATTAATTCTTACCTTCATTGAGTATAAATAAGCTTACTTATAGAAAAACTGAATAAATTTTTAAATCTAAACCAAAATGATAGTACTACCTTTCTGACTATGCCATTTTATAGTATAATGCAACATTTAATCTTTTATATTACGCTATGTAATTATTCTTTTTCATAACTCCTGTTGTTAAGTAGAAAATACATAACAAGCTCAAATTATAATTACGCAATCTGTTTTTTTATAATTTATCTACATATCAAAAAAATTATTCAGTTAAATTAGATAATAAAACTGTTTATTTTTTTAAAATACAATCTTGCGTGCATAGCGGGAGACATACTGCTGTGCGCGTAGGCTGACGGCTGGCTTACCGCGCATTAACTACTATGAACAACTCTGACAATGTACTGTATACTACGTCAGTATACGGAGCTACACGAGATGTTTTCGTAAAGGAAAGACGACATCTAACTGTTTCATCTGTCCTATAGGTGTATCTCTCTCGCACGCAATTACACAGCTATAACCCGCCCGCTATAACATCAGGGTAATTTGGATTTTTTATCTTCACAAGCAGAAACAGAACATTCTTAATGTAATTATTAATTAATTACAGGCAAAATCAAAAGAGTTCAATGGAATTTACAAAATGTAAATTAATTTGAATGTTCGTGTTATGTTACAATTTTATTCTTATACATTATTAAACGATATTATCTCCGTTTTTTTAAAGCCTCCGGGACAACTGTTAGGTATTGGTTCATTGGATGAGATGGCAATATATAATCCTTAAGTTCAGTGTCAGTAGCCATCCCCCAGTTTATGAAAAAGATACAAAAATCTTTGTATGAAACTGTGCGCTTCACAGTTCCAGCGGCGTGGTATTTGGCTCTTATATGCATGCGTACATAGAAAATTACTCGCGGAAGTAGATGCTGCCGACCCTGGCGTGCTGCGGAAGGTAGTCTTTTTATTACTCCGCGTGTGTATGGAAATGTTCCTTGTTCGTTCCCTTTTCTAATGTAGTCGGTGGAAGTAATAGTGGATTGGTTGTTTTTTCAGTAGTGATCAGAAGATGGCGGAAAGCAAGTGTGCTTTTGATTGTCAAATCTGTCCAAAAACACCGGAAGGGCGAAAGAGAAGGTAATTAGTAAAAACTAATTATGCATTTGTTTCTGTGTACGTAGAGATTTAAATTAAGCACCGTTGGACTATAGTGTTTTTAAGTGACACATTTTATTAAGTTATCTAATAATACTAAAAAAATTATATGTATTGACATTTTATTACGTACTAGGTAAACCGAAACCCCATAATATGTTACACGGTCATAATATGGTTTTTAAGCACGATATATTTATATTATACTATATTTCTGAATGTGACAAACTGTAGAATTAGATTATTATCCTGCTTCCAGTTATTCCATTTGATTAGATTTGATTTTTTTAGGTTCTTTTATTTTACAGAAACCTCACCCCCACTAATTTTAGCTACGAGCCACTACTGTTCAAAATAAAAAAATGTATTATTTCATGTTTTTTTTGTAGGTTAATTGTGAAAATTAGCATTATAAAACTTTTAATTTTATAATGGGTAACAACTAAAATTGCTTAGTAAAACATTTTAATAAACTGATGTCATTATTCTACCAGGCTGCATAGTATTCAGCTATTTTAAAATTTATTAGCCAGTTTCTTTATTTACATAAGTTGCCATGATGCATTTTTTTATTTTGTAGTATTTGTTTTTATTTTATGGAAGTTAATGAGTGTGATTATATCCATTTGTGTGTGTTATGTGTGTACTTGTGCTAGCTATTTTGTAGTGTTAAGTTTCTTTTGTATGATCTTTAGGTGTTTTGAGTATGTCAAACCAAACAAATTAATTTAATATAACATTTTACAAGTTAATAATAGACAACAAACAAAACTTATATTAAACTAACAGACACAATTCAAATCTGAAATACTTTTCTACTTATTTTAAATATATGTCTTCCTGACTCAAAATAAAGGCTTGTTATAATATCAGCTGATGACAAAATGAAAAACATCAGCACCAGTTACTAAATGTAGCCAGAAAATAATTAAAAAGATAATGAATTTTTAAAAAATTACTTTGTATTAAAAATATAGAGTTCAGTTTGTCATAAAAAATTTATAGAATGTTATAATAATGTACTGAGAAGCACAGAAGTTATGACCTTAAATGTGAAAACTGGAGACTTCTTAGAGCTTAGTAATTTAACAGTAATTAATTTAGAATCACTGGTCTTGCTGATTCTGTATTTTCACTAATTTAATAAACTAACAGAGTGTGTTGGTTGCAAGCCATTACAACACCAGACTGTGGGTTATTTTACTTGTAGCACAAAAACTGTAAGATCCTAATCTGAGATCTTACATATTTAATATTATGGTGTTACCTTCTTTAGATGAACACTTGGCTGACGTATTACTGAATACTCCACTGAGAAAGAAGTGAGTAATGAGTTTTGAAAGTCTGGAAGATAAATATCCATTAAATTGGGTATTATTTATTATTTTTAATAATTTTAAAGAATTATCATGTATTGTCATCCTGATAAATGATTATAAACAATGTTTATCACTTGATTTTTTTTTAATATTGTATTTTGATCACTTCATTGTAGTTTATAGTAATAAGGCTTTTTATTGGTATTAGTAAACAATCTATTTTAAAATAAAATTATGAAATATGTTTACAACTAAGTAAAATATCATAAAATAAATTATACCAATATGATTTCAGCTACAATTAAAAATATCATATCATTAAAAATGAGTACAAACTTCTTTTGACATTTTAAAAAATTGGAAAAATATCTTATTTATATATTTTACTTTTAAATATCTTTTCATTAATTATTTGATTAATTCTTGAATGTCTTTGTTTAATTATTCTTCTATTAATCTCCTAAGATATTAAAATCTGTTAAAAAAAGCTCATAACAATGAATCATAAAACATATCTTGAGCATTTTCTTATATTAGACCATAATAGGTAAAGTAATCAAAAAACATATTATACTTTGGTAAATGTTTTAGATATCTTTTTTTTTTTTTGTCTACAGTCATTTGACTGGTTTGATGCAGCTCTCCAAGATTCCCTATCTAGTGCTAATCGTTTCATTTCAGTATACCACCTACATCCTACATCCCCAACAATTTGTTTTACATACTCCAAACGTGGCCTGCCTACACAATTTTTCCCTTCTACCTGTCCTTCCAATATTAAAGCGACTATTCCAGGATGCCTTAGTATGTGGCCTATAAGTCTCTCTTCTTTTAACTATATTTTTCCAAATGCTTCTTTCTTCATCTATTTGCCGCAATACCTCTTCATTTGTCACTTTATCCACCCATCTGATTTTTAACATTCTCCTATAGCACCACATTTCAAAAGCTCCTATTCTTTTCTTCTCAGATACTCCGATTGTCCAAGTTTCACTTCCATATAAAGCGACACTCCAAACATACACTTTCAAAAATCTTTTCCTGACATTTAAATTAATTTTTGATGTAAACAAATTATATTTCTTACTGAAGGATCGTTTAGCTTGTGCTATTCGGCATTTTATATCGCTCCTGCTTCGTCCATCTTTAGTAATTTTACTTCCCAAATAACAAAATTCTTCTACCTCCATAATCTTTTCTCCTCCTATTTTCACATTCAGCGGTCCATCTTTGTTATTTCTACTACATTTCATTACTTTTGTTTTGTACTTGTTTATTTTCATGCGATAGTTCTTGCGTAGGACTTCATCTATGCCGTTCATTGTTTCTTCTAAATCCCTTTTACTCTTGGCTAGAATTACTATATCATCAGCAAATCGTAGCATCTTTATCTTTTCACCTTGTACTGTTACTCCGAATCTAAATTGTTCTTTAACATCATTAACTGCTAGTTCCATGTAAAGATTAAAAAGTAACGGAGATAGGGAACATCCTTGTCGGACTCCCTTTCTTATTAGGGCTTCTTTCTTATGTTCTTCAATTGTTATTGTTGCTGTTTGGTTCCTGTACATGTTAGCAATTGTTCTTCTATCTCTGTATTTGAACCCTAATTTTTTTAAAATGCTGAACATTTTATTCCAGTCTACGTTATCGAAAGCCTTTTCTAGGTCTATAAACGCCAAGTATGTTGGTTTGTTTTTCTTTAATCTTCCTTCTACTATTAATCTGAGGCCTAAAATTGCTTCCCTTGTCCCTATACGTTTCCTGAAACCAAATTGGTCTTCTCCTAACACTTCTTCCACTCTCCTCTCAATTCTTCTGTATAAAATTCTAGTTAAGATTTTTGATGCATGACTAGTTAAATTAATTGTTCTGTATTCTTCACATTTATCTGCCCCTGCTTTCTTTGGTATCATAACTATAACACTTTTTTTGAAGTCTGATGGAAATTCCCCATTTTCATAAATATTACACACCAGTTTGTTTAATCTATCAATCGCTTCCTCACCTGCACTGCGCAGTAATTCTACAGGTATTCCGTCTATTCCAGGAGCCTTTCTGCCATTTAAATCTTTTAATGCTCTCTTAAATTCAGATCTCAGTATTGTTTCTCCCATTTCATCCTCCTCAACTTCCTCTTCTTCCTCTATAACACCATTTTCTAATTCATTTCCTCCGTATAACTCTTCAATATATTCCACCCATCTATCGACTTTACCTTTCGTATTATATATTGGTGTACCATCTTTGTTTAACACATTATTAGATTTTAATTTATGTACCCCAAAATTTTCCTTAACTTTCCTGTATGCTCCGTCTATTTTACCAATGTTCATTTCTCTTTCCACTTCTGAACACTTTTCTTTAATCCACTCTTCTTTCACCAGTTTGCACTTCCTGTTTATAGCATTTCTTAATTTCCGATAGTTCCTTTTACTTTCTTCATCACTAGCATTCTTATATTTTCTACGTTCATCCATCAGCTGCAATATATCGTCTGAAACCCAAGGTTTTCTACCGGTTCTCTTTATTCCGCCTAAGTTTGCTTCTGCTGATTTAAGAATTTCCTTTTTAACATTCTCCCATTCTTCTTCTACATTTTCTACCTTATCTTTTTTACTCAGACCTCTTGCGATGTCCTCCTCAAAAATCTTCTTTACCTCCTCTTCCTTAAGCTTCTCTAAATTCCACCGATTCATCTGACACCTTTTCTTCAGATTTTTAAACCCCAATCTACATTTCATTATCACCAAATTATGGTCGCTATCAATGTCTGCTCCAGGGTAAGTTTTGCAGTCAACGAGTTGATTTCTAAATCTTTGCTTATCCATGATATAATCTATCTGATACCTTCCAGTATCGCCTGGCTTTTTCCAAGTGTATATTCTTCTATTATGATTTTTAAATTGGGTGTTGGCAATTACTAAATTATACTTCGTGCAAAATTCTATAAGTCGGTCCCCTCTTTCATTCCTTTTGCCCAGCCCGTATTCACCCACTATATTTCCTTCCTTGCCTTTTCCAATGCTTGCATTCCAATCTTCAACTATTATTAAATTTTCATCTCCTTTTACGTGTTTAATTGCTTCATCAATCTCTTCGTATACACACTCTACCTCATCATCATCATGGGCGCTTGTAGGCATATAGATGTTAACAATCGTTGTCGGTTTAGGTTTTGATTTTATCCTTATTACAATGATTCTATCGCTATGCGTTTTGAAATACTCCACTCTCCTCCCTATCTTCTTGTTCATCACGAAACCTACTCCTGCCTGCCCATTATTTGACGCTGAGTTAATTACTCTAAAATCGCCTGACCAAAAGTCGCCTTCCTCTTCCCACCGAACCTCACTAATTCCTACTATATCCACATTTGTCCTACCCATTTCTCTTTTTAAATTTTCTAGCCTACCAACCTTTTTCAAGCTTCTAACATTCCACGCTCCGACTCGTAGAATGTTATTTTTTAATTTTCTGGTGACCCCTTCCTTAGTAGTCCCCACCCGGAGATCCGAACGGGGGACTATTTTACCTCCGGAATATTTTACCAAAGAAGGCGCCTCCATTATTGCTATGTGAAAATGCAGAGAGCCACATTTTCTTGGAAAAAAAGCAGCTGAAGTTTTCCATTGCTTTCAGCTGCGCAGTACTCAGAGGACTGAGTGATGTTGATACGGCCGTTTAAGTCGTCCTGACTCACGCCCCTAACAACTACTGAAAGAGCTGCTGGCCTCTTTCAGGAATCATTCCTTAGTCTGGCTCTCAACAGATACCTCTCCGATATGGTTGCACCTTCGGTCCAGCTACTCTGTATCCCTGAGCACTCAAGCCCCCTCACCAACGGCAAGGTCTCATGATTCATAGAGGAGGAGATATCTTTATTAAAATTATTTTTTATATACATTTCTTGATGATTTATTTTGGATTTTGTTGGTAGGAATATTATTTTTATTATAATTTTTATAAGCATATTTGATAAAATATAGAAATTATTTAAATTTTTTGATAAGAGAAGAATAATGAACATTTCCTAGGAAAAATCATTTAATCAATGATTCAGGAGTTTAAAAGCACAACATTGTTAAGAATAATTGTTTGTTGCTTTATATAGAACGTCAACTCTACACATGTTTTTTTTTCATGTTGAAAATGAACATCAACATATAAATATTACTTACATAGGATAAAAACAAAAATGACAGAAAGTAAGAAAAACTGAAATTTTAAATAAATATTAATCTTAAATAAAAAAATAAATTTCTGACTTATCTTCAGATACTAGATATTCAATTTAGTTATTATTTCTTACCTTCATTGATTATAAATAAGCTTGCTTATAAAATAACTGAATAAGTTTTTAATTTAAAGAAAAATGATAGTACTGTCCCACTGATTATATCATTTTGTATTAAACTTAAACACTGGATCTTTTGTAGTATGTTATATAATGATAAATTTTTTACAACTCATCTTTTTATGTAGAAAATAGATAAAAGCTCAAATTATAATTAAAAATTCTGTTTTTTACATTTTATCTACATGTCAAAGAAATCATTCATTTAAAATTAGATAATACATTTTTTTAAAAGCAAATACTCATGTAAGTGACATAAGCATAATTTAACTTTTTTTTCGTCACATTTACTGGCAAAAATAGAAAATATTTAATCAATGTAATTATTTATTCATTACAGGCAAGCACAAGAGTTCTGCTGAATTAATTTAAATGCTCGTGTTAAGTTATAATCTAGTTTTTATAGTTATTTAACAACATTATCTCCATGTTAATTGAACTGAGACTGGATAAGACCAACTGTTAGCTATGTGTATGACTATACAACCTACTTTGAGCTTCATTCAAAATTTTTGTTTGTAACAGTTTTAAATATTTTATTCATGAAGGTTATTAGAGAAAATTAGGTAAAACTGTTCTTTTTTAATGACTAACTGAACTAAAATTATTTAATAAAATATTCAAATAAACCAATATAATGACAAATAAGTTAAATTACGATTTAACTGATCACTTAGAATATAGTAATTTAATGATTTTTTGGAATATTTCATAACATTTGATTGTATTATGTGAACTTTTTTGTGTATTTATTGAGTATCAAGGTTTTAGTTAATCTTAATCTTGATAGGATGGTCTGTCAAATTTTGATTTGAGAAACATTAAGGTGAATTTATGTTATTACTTTAAATTGTTCATTTTTACTTTCTTTAAAGCTGCATCCTATTTGTTTAATGTAGAAAATTGAGCAGTTGTAGCAGTTCAGTTTGTATATTCTACGAATATTGTTTTTGTCTGGTGATTGTGTTTTGTGGATAAAAATTTGTTTTGTTTTGGTTTTTTGTCCTGAAGGATGTGTTGCATTCTGCTATTTTTAAAATTTGTGAGCCAATCTCTTTTATTTAAGTAAGTTTGTGTGATGTATTTTTTCTTTTGATAGTATTTGTTTTTATTTTAATTTATATTAGGGGTAGGAGTAACCCAATCACTGATTTTATGTCTGATTGTGTATGCTAGATGTTTTATAGTGTGGAGTTTCTTTTGAATGAATTTTAGGTCTCATGAGTTTATTGAATAGTCTGTGGATCATACTTAAAAAAGTGAATAGTTTATTCAAGTATGGCTGGTTTTAAGTGTTGATAATTAGTGATTAATCTATCATTGTTAGTTTTATGAAATTTAAGACGATGAAAATTATTGCTTTTTTGCCAAACCAAACAAATTAATTTAATATAATACCTTCAAATTTAATAACAAACAACAAACAAAACATAGTAAATGAACAGACACAATTCAAATCTGATATACTTCTATACTTTATTTTAGATGTGCCTCCTTGAGTAAAGGTAAATGCTTGTTATAACATCAACTGATGACAAAATGAGAAAAATCAGCACCAACCACTAAAGATAGCCACAACAATAATTTAAAAGATAATGAATTTAAAAAAAAATTACTTTGTGTTTAGGATATACACAGTTAAATTTTTCATTAAAGAATTGCCATATTTTATAAGGTAATGTACTAAAAAGCACAGAAATTACTAGCTACTGAAATATGAAAACTGGAAGCTTTTTAGAACTTAATTTTACAATTTTAACAGTCAATAGTTTAGAGTCACTGTTCTTGCTGATCCTGTATTTTCAGTAATCTAACTACTAGCAGAGTGTGTTGCAAGCAATTACACTAGATTATGGATTAGTAGCAATTAAAATTTTCATTTCTTTTGATGTGTTTGAAAATGAGGAAAATTGTTTAAGTAAATCAAATCAGTGAGGATGGTTTATATCCCTCTCTCAAGATTCTGTATCAACCTGAAGCACGGTTGAAGGTTTAATTGAATTAGTTATGGTAATTTGGGCTTGAGAATATTGTATGAGTGAAGGGAGAAATATCTTAGATTGGGAAGTAAAGGGAATTCTAATCAAGAAGTAGTTTCATTGAGCAATCGTAGATTAAGAAAAATAAAAGATCTCATAATATCCAAAAGATATTTGAGCCGTTATTACAGTGAAGAAAGATATACATGTTGATGAAAGAAGATATAATGGGCTGTCACATCCAAAATTTAGGACTACTCTTATAATGGTATTAGATAATGAATAGTTATTCATTCTAGTGATAGTTTACAATAATGAATCAGCAATACCAAAAATTTTTAATAGAACCGTGCTTTTGTTTTTATGTATAAGAGGAATGCTTTCAATTATTTTTTAATTAATTTTTTTTGTCATCTTCCAGATCACTCTAAATAAAAAAAATGTGATAACTTTGTTTCAATTTTAAATATTTACTTAATAATAATATTATACTATAAAATATCTCATGGTGACCACATTTATAGGACGACCATCGCCATAAAAGAACAGTATTTCTCAGAACGTAAATTAATTGCAGTATTGACCTACTGACAATGTTATTGTTCTCTAATATGAACACTCTCTAACCTGACCGAGACTATCAAACATTCTTCGAAGGCGACCATTAATTCATTGCTTCTTTTTGGTATAAAATTAAATTTTGGTCACAAATTTAAAGCAAATTAGGAGAAAATTCAAATTCTAGTACAAAAACTTTTTATCATTTACAAAAATAAATTAATATAAAAAAATAAGAAAAAAGTGGCACCTACAAAATGTATTGCACGTTGAATATAAATTAATAAATAAATAATCTCTATAATAAATCTTGGGAGATTCCATATATATAAATCTTGGGATAATCCGATACAACTGTACTGAATAGTATTTTTAATGTTTATGTATGCAATATTGTATGTACTGTATATATGTATGTATATGTGCATGTATGTAGTATAGTAACTAGTCAGTACACTATCTAGGAGTTGACTCACCGGGTTGGTCTAGTGGTCAATCGTCTTCCCAAATCAGCTGATTTGGAAGCCGAGAATCCAAGCGTTCAAGTCCTAGTAAATCCAGTTATTTTTACATGGATTTGAATGCTAGATCGTGGATACCGGTATTCTTTGGTGGTTGGGTTTCAATTAACCACACATTTCAGGAATGGTCGAACTGAGAATGTACAAGACTACACTTCATTTACACTCATACATATCATCCTCATTCATCCTCTGAAGTATTATCTAAACGGTAGTTACCGGAGGCTAAACAGGAAAAAAAAAGAAAGAAAAAGACTATCTAGGAGTGTAAGAGTGATAGGAACATGATATTACAATTAATTAATATGAATATACAACTTAAGTTATAAACAGTAATACAAAATTTATGACTGTATCAATAATCATATTTTTGAGAAAACAAATCAATGAAATTACAATAGCAATAGTGTATATAAATATCAGATCAATCATATTATGAGATATAAATTAAATGAAATTGTAATAATGATAATGCAAATAATAAACTCAATAATTAGAGATTGGTAGTAAACAATTTATACACGGGTCTTCTAAATTGGCCATTAACTGTATTTAAATCAGCAACCCTACTAGGTTTATGTTTATCTGAGGTTTGTGTTTCCCCAGTCATCACATTAATGTGATGATTGGAGATAAACACCTTGAGTCCAAAATCACTGTCAAGTACCTAGGAGTTGTTATTGATAAAGCTAGTAGATTCAGCGAGCATGTTCTGGCCAGTTGTAACAAGGCTGAGAACACTCTGGTGGCCTTGAGGTGTTTTATGACATCACAGGTTGAACCTAAGTCGTCCAAAAGAAAACTTATTATTACAACATTGATGTCTGCATTATTATATGCGGTCCTGGTCTGGGGAAAGGCTTTGGAAAAGCGCAGGAATCTTCAAAGGATGCATAGTATACATTGTAAAGTGTTGTTGGGTGTGATTTTTTTATTTCATACAACATCGTCTGAGGCGGCATGTGTTCTAGCTACTGTGCCTCCTGTTGATCTCTTGGTATGGGAATGCACAAATAGATTTGCCAGCATGAACAAGACGAAAGCATCGTTAACTGCTATGAACACCTGGAGTGAAAGTGAAGAGATGGACTCAAAGATGAATGGACTAGAAGGATCTGATGGTTTGGTCCTGATCTAATGGTTTGGTGCAACAGAGGACAGGTGAGATCAATTTTCACATTTGCCTAGATGTTATCTGAGCATGGAAATTTTGAGGCTTATCTTCATCGTGTGGGCAGACGTGACACGCCGGGATGTATGTTTTGCTATGTAGACAATATAGCGGAGCATACTCATTTTTTCTGCCAGAGCTGGGATATATTGCATTCTCAATTGGTAATTGTGGGTTTGAGCCTTGAAAACCTTGTTACCTAAATGCTAGCTTCAGAGGATAACTGGCGAGCCATGGATCAGTTCTCAAGAGAGGTCTCATGGACCAAAGACGAAGAAGTAAGGAAACTGGACATTTAAATATTAAATGAAAACAAATATTTCCATCTTATTTACAGATACTAGATATTCAGTTCAGTTATTAATTCTTACCTTCATTGATTATAAATAAGCTTTCTTATAAAAACACTGAATAAGTTTTTAAATCTAAACCAAAACGATAGTACTATTATTATTGATTGAATCATTTTATACCAAAATATAACACTTAATCTTTTATATTATGCAATGTAATGATTTTTTTTTCACAACTCATCTTGTTAAGTAGAAAATAGATAAAAAGGTCAAATTATAATTAAGCAATTTTGTTTTTATATTTTATCTACTTATCAAAGAAATCATTCAGTTGAAATTAGATATAATTTTTTTTCTTTTTTTAATAAAGCGAATACTCTGGCACGTAACGTGAAATTAATTAACCTTTTTTATTCTTACAGTTACAAGCAAATTTAGAACATACTTAATATAATTATTTGTTCATTACAAGCAAACACAAGAGTTCAATGGAATTTACTTAAATGTATAATTAATTTGAATTGTATTTGAATCCTTATGTTATGTTACAATTTAGCTTTTAAATAACAACATTCTCTCCGAGTCAGTTGATCTGAGATGGACAAGACCAACTGCATGCGTATGTGTGTGAACATACAACTATTTTGAGCTTGAATCAAAATAAAAACGCATTATTTATTTTTTATTTTTTGTAATGCATTTATATATTTTGTTCTTGAGGATTATCAGTGAGAATTAGTAAAACTTTTAGCTTTTTAACGACTAACTGAACTAAAATTAATTAATAAAACATCTTAATAAACCAATGTCGCATGACTCTACCAGGCTGCATGGTATTCAGCAATTTTAAAAATTTGTTGGCCAGATTATTTACGTAAGTTACAGTGATGTATTTTTGTTTTTATTTTAATTTATTTTATGAGTAGGAGTATGTTGTTATATCCATTTGTGAGTGTGTAAGCTAGATGTTTTGTAGTGTTAAGTTTCTTTTATATGATCTTTAGGTGTTGTGAGTATATTATCATTGGATATATTGAGTGTATTGTATATTGTCTATGGGTTATACTTAAAAAGTAAGTAGTTAGGTGAAGATTGCTGGTTAGTAATAATTGGATCTATTATTGTTAATTCTATAAAATTTAAGATAGTTAAAATTATTACATTTTTATTTCAAACCAAACAAATTAATTTAATTTTAAACATCTTAGAAGTTAATAATAAACAACAAACAAAATTTACATTAAATTAACAGACACAATTCAAATCTGATGCACTTTTCTACTTCATTTTAAACATCAGTTTCCCTGATTCAAAATAAAGGTCTGTTATAACTATGACAATTTACATATGGTACAATTTCATATCATCCTCAGAAGTAATACCTTACGGTAGTTCCAGAGGCTAAACAGAAAAAAAGCTAAAATGTTACATACGTATATATATATATATATATATATTTGTTGTTTGTATTCTAACATATTACAAAATAGAATTGTAAATGAGTGTTCCGGTCTAAAGTAATAAAAAATATTATTGATAATGACAATGACACACTTATAATAAGTTATAATATGAAAAACAGGTTTAAATTTAATATTATATTGTATTATAATACAACACGAATAGGATAGGACAGCTTACACTTTAATATCAACGCATTACTTTATATTTAATTGACTTGAAAATAATGACGTAATATTTAATAATTAAAGGTCCTATGTTTAATATAAACGAGGTCACGGCTTTAAGTGGACTTTTATTAAAAATCGGTAAAAGATCTTTATAATTAAAAATAAATTATTGTTTTTATTTTTACATAAAAAATATATTTTTCAAACTGAATGACTTATCCAATTTTAAGAGTTTGTAAATGGGTAAAACCCCAAAATTACAAAATAGTTTATTTCATTATATTTTTGGACAATTAATGTTTTAGGTAGATTTCATAAGAAAGCTATCTATTGTAATGGGTACCATGATTCGACTTCCGGAAAATTTCGTCATATCTTCGTGTTTCACATCCCCCAGATCCCAAAACCACCGTCGGCTCAGAAGTTTATGTCCACTTTCTTGTGGACACGATAAGTGCTGTAATTTTGCGCCAATCACTTTCAAATTGTTCCTGAAAAATAACTCGTCCGAAAATCTCGATCGTCTTCGTTAACGGCCAAAATTGGGCCATGGGAATGGAAATAGGGAGCTTTTTCGAAAAAACAAAATATCGCTATAACTTTCTTATTAAATGAAATATCGAATTCGTTTAAAGTTCCTACTATTATTTGGATAAGAGCCTAAAACTTATCTAAGTAACGTTTTTTTATATTACCAACCATTAGCCCAGGGGGTGAAAAAAGTGGGGTTTCGAAGACAAAAAAGAATCATACCTCCCTTGATAGTTACAGCATCAAATCCGTTTAAACTGGTCGGTAGTCCTCTAAATATTACCAATAACTTTTATCTGAAAGAATTTTTGATATGACCAACCCTTACGGCAAGGGATGACTAAAATTTTGCTGGAATTATAAGAAGATGGGCTTGTCGTATGCTACATATGTGAAACATTTTTTCGCATGCAACCATTGTCAATCGAGTAAATTTGAAGTTTTTCTTAATTTTTAGGTGGAAATCTTTTTCATCCCCTACTTAGCACCGGTGAATTCTACATCCGCCTTCCGGCGTGCCGAAAGGGATTTTTTAAATTTTTGTTACATTATCGTTTCAGGAATTGGCGATATGTCGATTAAAATTTTGAAATAGTCTTAGGCGATCCACTTACACTCACTTTGTTTGTTGACAGTTGATTTACAACCGTTTGGATTGATGTTACTTTATTTTCTGTGTTTTGAATTGATTTAGGTTTTGGTGATCGATTTTCTGCTGATTGGACTGATAATGGATTAAAGTTCCGAATTGATGTACTTGTAGATGGTTGATTCGCAGTGTGATTTACCAGGTTCAGTTACTGTTGATTGAATAAAATCTTCGCTAAAAACATATCTATCATATTATTCATGAAACATATCATAAGACATTATTCAGGTTCTTTTGAATCCTTTAACTGCTTTCTCTATGGTTACAATGTTGAGGCAGGCTTTACAAAATATTTCTGATACTTCAACAATAATTATGTTCGCTGGTCTGGGTGATTTGTCATCCAGTTAACACAGTGTTTTGCAAATTGTGCTTTTAGTGGACTAAAATACCACAGCAAGTGGTTGTAGTTTGTGACTACTGTGCGGTGGAAATGACAGTAAAATAACATTTTTTCTGGCTAATTCTATTGTACGATGAGTATTATGGTTATCGAGTATTAGCAGAACTTTTTTTTCAGATGTTTTGTTTGGCTGATTCAATACAATATTCAAGATATTTTATGAAATAGTCCATCCAGCCTGAGCCATTTGCCTAGCTGACTATTCCGGACGGGCATCCCTTTAAGAAATTGGGAGATATTCTTTGTCGTAAAAATAACAAAAATGGTGGAATATAGTGCTCTGAAGCTGAAAAACCGAACATTCGCAGTAACTAGTTCCTCTTTTATTACTTATAACGCGGTCAACCTGTTTTCGACCCTTTAACGCAATAATCTTCCTAGGAGTTGGCACAGTGGAGAGACCGGTTTCATTTGCGCAGGTTTTAAAGAATACTTATCAATTGCAATTTTTAGAATGTCATGAAATCTGTTCACTTGTTTACTAAAACCACTAGCTCTGGCGATACTCTTACGTTTGGAGGTTCTAAATTTTATACAAGGGTTTCGTTTTTTGATTAATGCAAAGCAGTCGTAACCAGCCATTTTATTAGCATGACTGAAATTAAGTTTTAAACCCAATTTTTTAGCACGTTTGTATCCAGTTTTCCTAACATCCATAGCTGTAAGTCCGTACAATCGAACCTCCATATAAATAATATGTTTTACCAGCAGTTGTTCTTGAACTGTGGAAAACATAGGCTTAAAGTTATCATTTCTGGGGCCCGAGTCAATGTTGTATTTTACCCTTCTCAAAAGACATTTTTTTGTATACTAAATGAAAGAGAAGCTTTTCGTATACTCATAGCTTTCTTTACAGCATCACGAGTGCAGGATACTTGCTCCTCTGTTCAGGTTGGCCCTGAAGTTTTCTTCTTATAAGTTCGTACCATTGTAAGGGCAAACAAAAAGAATTTTTACTGGTTGTTTCTCATAATTATTTATATTGAGGTTAATTTTATTAATTTGTAATCTATTACTTTTAAATAATAGATAATAATAACATGTCTGATAAGTAAGATAATAAAACTTTTATTGAATAATTTATGAAACTCGTTCATTATTTTATCAGTGAATAAAATAATTGTACATTAATTTTATTAGTAAAAGAAATTTATGTAATTAATTTATATTAATTTTCAAATGTATTTAAATATTTTCATTGTTATAAATTGATTAGTAATGTTGATTCGGTTAATGATATGAAATCACGAGGTTAGGGGCACATAGGACCAGTGGACCTATGTGCCCCTAGCACGGTTGGACCTGAGAACCCCAAGCCGCCATGTTCTAAACCAAACGTTTTATGTACTAAAACACAGGCAATGAATTCGCAATTCCTGAGTTCAATATGTTATACAAACTGGAGTTTTTATTTGCAGAATATTCAAAATTTAATTACATTACTTTTAAAATATATAAATAAATGAAGTTATCAAGATAAATTTTATAACAACTTTAAATCATGAATTTTCTAAAAATAACTGGAATAAAGCAGCAGACGGCGTCTACACTCAGTACTCGCATACAATTGGTGGTCTTTCTTCATGCAGTGACGCTTTCTCCCGGCAGATAGCACCCCGTAAAAGTAAAAATTTCAGATGGACCTCTCTGCCCCAACTTCCCCTACTTTTAGCTGTAAATCAGCAGTTTTAGAAATTTCTTTGAAGGAGGAAATTTCAATTTGTTTTCTCTGAATCATAGTTGTCAGGCTTGGCGCAAGGGTTGAGAGTAGTTGATCCGCATTAATATTTGGCGTGGAAGGGGAAGTGGTAGCTTTTTTATAGGTAAATGTTGCTTCTCTGTCTACTGTTATTTGACATGGATGATTTCTGACTACACCGTCAACGATCAGGCTCTTGGATCCTCTTATCGTCGAAACATTCAACAAGATTTGGTAAGATGAGGACGATGATATTGCTGGTGTTCTACTTCACTGATTAGTGCTTCTTAATTTACTTGCTGTCTTCGTGCAGCCAATTTTCAAATGCCCGCCTCAGTTGCAGTAGACTGGTCTACACTTGTTCTTTGGTTTTGTAGCAGGCATTTTTTGTTCTCCTGTTGCAATTGCTTTCGTAACTACTTCACAGAAGTCTTGATGTCGTTCATTGACTCCTCATCGCACCTGGCTCTAATTCTTTGAAGGCTGACATGACGAGACAGAACTGGGTGCATCCAGTCGCAGAGCTTAAGTGAGGGTGTCGTTGATCGACTTCGCTGACCCGAGTAGACGATGACTCTTGATCTCAACGTCCCGTAGCCTGTCGATCGTGTGTGCTGCCTTCTCCTGGATGATTTATGCCGATGGCAGCCCAACTAAAGCCCGTTGTAGTAGCTGCTCAACAACGGTATCTGAACAAAAGCATAGAGCGCTCATCATGCTCGTTTTCGCCGAGATCATATTCGATACCTGGTGTCTGATTTAGACGTGCATTGCTTCATAGAGGGTCTTGTAAAGCAATCGAGTTTTTGTTGTACAAAGCATGTGGTAATGAAGTGGCAACAACTGCTGGTGTAAGTACCTTATAACAAGGAAGAGTTCGCCTAGGTAGGGTTTGCCCTAATCCTGTTAGCGCTCTTTTCAGAGCGGGAACCATAATAAATGTTTTTGTAATTGCTTGCACTTTCATAAATTATCCAGCAGCAGCTAAGAGGTGCGAAGATTGACAGGAGGACATTAGGCCTCCGAGTACTCGTAGCTTACTGCGGGGAGTTGTCACATTTGTGGGCTCGCCCAACAAAGTAGTACATATTAGCGATTAAGAAGATAGGTTAGCTTAGCTTATCATATTTATCTAAGAAGCATTGGTGAAGATGTCGACTGTAAAGTCTGGAGGTGTTAGAAATGAAGAGATCGTCGGGAGGGGAGTGTAGGATGTTTTTGTCTTCTCCGATGATGAAAGCCAAGCTAGTGAGTAGATTTAGTTATATGTGTTGTTGATTGGATCTGAGGCATTTGCTTCAAATCATGTCAACTGAAGTCAAAGATTTTACAGTTAAGGAACAGTTTCCGTCCTGGTACCAGAAGTGGAAACGTTATGCCGAGCAGAAACGCTATGCCGAGGTGTTTAAAGGCAAGCGGGAGGCCAGCTTAGCCCGCAACCAGAAGTCATATTCCTAAACAGGAAAAAGGGCTTCACAAAAACAATCAAAGAGAGGAATTTCAGGCTGCCCTTCAGGGCAAGAGATCAAATTCAAGAATTAGGAATATAAGGGATACTAAGAAAGGTCTGGTTGTCATAGCAGATGACAAGAAGACTGTTAGAGTCATTTCAGAGACTGTCGTTAGTAAAAGGTTGGAGGTCAAGGCGGACCAGAAACATAAAAGAAGGCCTCAAGTCATTGTCTGAGATATAGATTGTCGCTTGTCCGAAGAGGAAGTTGTGCCTCATATGGCAGCAAAACACTGACTTGGTGGTCAAAACACTGACTCAGGCATTCAAGTCAGTGCAGGATTTTGTTCAAAACTGGTAGACAGGATGCCCAAACAGAATAGGGAATACCAAGGTAAGTGTCCTATTTGTTATAACTAGTATAAAAAACTGCGTCTGAAAACATGTTATGTGTTCTTTATTTGTTGATGATTTTTCAATTTATGTAACATCTAGAACTTTAGCTATTATTGAGAGGCTGCTACAAAATACAATAATCCGTTTAGAATCGTGTGAACCACGATTCTATTCTAAAAATGAACCTAGTTGTCTAGGTTCATTTTTTCTCCAGAGAAAACAAAATGCATCTGTTTTTCATGCTTAAGGGAAGACTGACCCACAACTGCTTTTACATGGTGAACATGCACACGGATTAGATTTTTAGAAATGTGGTTTGATCAACGACTAACGTGGGTAACATATTTAAAGGAGCTGGGGTTTAAAAATGCTAGATATGCTGAGAGTTTTATCTAATACTTGTTTGGAAGTTGATCGAGTATGTAGATTCCTTTTCTACCGATCCGTTCCCGCTTAGACTACGGATCATTACTTATTCGTCCGCTCGCTCTACTGCTCTTAGAATGTTAGATGCAGTCCATCATTCAATCATTCATCTTGTTGCAGGCGCATTTCGTTCAAGCCCGGTGGAAGTCTCCAGGTGGAAAGTGATAAGCCATCCTTCTGTTATTTATAGAAGAGACCGGATCTAAATTTTGTTGCTTACCTCCCACCTGCGCTCATGGCGCAGGTAGCGCAGGTGGTCGCGTATGGCATCTTTTTAGCTGCCATACGCGATGGACGTATGGCAGCTGGAATGGGATACCACGACTAAGGGAAGATCCTTGCATAATTATATACAGGATTTGGGAAGATTGTATGCCTCGAGCTCGTTTTTAAGGGCAACGGGTGCCCGGGTGCTCACCAACCACGCTAACTTGAACCAATATCTGTTTCGGCTCCGCCTAGTAGCTGATGAGCTGTGCGTCTGTGGGGGTCCAGACAAATGAACCACTGATGTTTGACTGCCCTGCTCTTGGGGGGCCAGAGACCGGGCCACCCTGGAACTTAGAGGTCAAGGGGAAAATAAGCCGTTCACAAGCGGCGAGTCAATATGGTGAGAGCCGCATTGTCGGACCGTGTGGGAGTTCCTAGATGCGGTTGCTTTGTTGAACTGGCATCCGTACTTTACTACCCTTAAATTCCCACGCCAAAGCTAACCCTGAGTATACCCAAAGCTACCCATTTTAGTTATATATGACAAGTGAGCGGTTGGGACACGTAAGCCGGTTGTGTATGGCACCGCGCTTAGTCCGCTTATGCTGTTACGTAAGCTCTAGGAGCTATTTAGGACATTGGTCGCAACTATATAACTCGCGAAAAACTATTCACTCGCGACCCCGGAAACGCGTCTGACGCACTATTCCGTTTGTGGCTCATGCGATATGGAGGCCCCTAAGCCTGGTTTGTCAATTTTCGGCTACCGCACCGCACCTTCACGGTGGCTCGTCCAGTACGGCGTGAGGCCGCTTCCTTACAACTGTCGGAGTTGGGTCCTCTCGGCAGATGTCCCGAAGATGACTGTGTTCGGACACAGCCGCTCTCCCGAACAGTCTGCGCGCCTGCGCCACCCCCACCTCGGACACGGATTGAAATCTCGCATCAGATCGGAGAGTGGCGTTCATCCGTACTTTACTACCCTTAAATTCCCACGCCAAAGCTAACCCTGAGTATACCCAAAGCTACCCATTTTAGTTATATATGACAAGTGAGCGGTTGGGACACGTAAGCCGGTTGTGTATGGCACCGCGCTTAGTCCGCTTATGCTGTTACGTAAGCTCTAGGAGCTATTTAGGACATTGGTCGCTAAACTGTTTCGTAGATCAGTAGCCGTTTGTGGCACTGACATTCGGTCTTATGCTTTAGAGCGACCGAATGGGATGGTGGCGGGAGAAATGCCAAGCAAACGAAGCCACCCTTCTGGAATTGACAGAATCAAATGATCTCCACTTACAAAGCTTGTATTAAAGCGAAATGAAATCATCCAACCTTTGATACGGTGTTCTCTAATTAACATGTGATTCTATACCAGGAACAGCCGAGATATACTGCTCAACTAGGCATCACAGCTCAGTGCCTTTTAGTTCTCATTACCTCCAGTTCTTACTGTTGCTCCATGTTATTACCTCTTGGCGGCATTCTCTATTTAATTACTGCTTTGGTCTTTGTCGGTATCATAAAAAGAACTCAAATTTGGTTATCTTACGAAACGAATTTTATAATATAAATAGCGTGAATCCTGATGCTATTGTTTATAAGGATGGCTCTAAAAATATCATCAGTGTTTTCATTGTGATAACATTAATAGCTGTATGCTAATAATAAGGCCTTAAATATAATTAGCCCAACATTTCGACAGGTACTTATTTGTTCAGATTGCATGAGTGCCTTACAGGTTTTCCAGACACCCTATTGTCTGTGAGATTCAGTGCATTATTTTGCGAATGACTCGCATAATTCATCTGTGCCATATGGATCTCCAGCCATATTGGAATTTCAGGCAAAGAGTGCACCTTTCATTAATCGTGTTATTTCTGATGGTCTTGTCTATTTTCTGAAAAGGGTCGTTCGTGATATGTGGCAAAGGGAAATGAAATGCTACCATAAACAATAAATTTCGTACTGTCAAGAACATTGTTTCACCTTCGAGCTCCTCATGCAGGAATAAGCGTTGAGAGGAGGTTATTATTTGCCATTTGCGAATAGGGCACAGTAGATTCACTGATGGATATCTGATGACTCAGACCGATGCACCCGTTCGTGCTCGCTGCGACTGTCAACTAACTGCACCACATCCTTGTAGATTGTATCTATTATGTGGCATTGCATCGCAAGTTTAAACTAGAGGCTAACATGTGAACCATCCTAGGGAATAATGAAATGATGTTATCTTATTTTTTACGATTTCTTATGGTTGTTCGCCTATATTCAAATATTTGAATTTTAATACAGAATGTTTCAGTTCATTACGCCATTTGGTATATTTCAGATTGTAATTTTATTGTTTTAATGTAGTTTATTAATATGTTATTAGTACATTATGTATCTGACCATCGATGACGACACTTCGTTTAGCGTCCAGGAAAAACTATATCTATCCATACCTACTATCAACACTATCACTCAACATCCCCTTCCTTTCCTACCGTAATCTACCTATAAAAACATTTACACCATTAAACATAATTCCTATTAGTCCCCCTGTTCATCTTATCTGCCCACCAATCTTTATATTTGTTATAATCATCTGATATTCCTATTTTAATGTATTACGTAACTAACTGATAGAAAGTATTATTAAAATTCCTCAATATTAAAGAATACAGAAAATTTATTATTGATTTCCTTTTTGTTAGACCAACTCCTGCATCATCTGTATTTTGCTTTCTTGCAAATAATAATCTTAGTAAAGGATATACTTATATTGTAGTATTGTTTCACATAAAATCCTCACAGTGATACAAACTAATACATGTTTGGTGTAATATATATTCATATTGTATACTACAAATCCTGAAATACATTCAGTTAAGAAGACGCTGATGTTAATTATAGAATTAATTTCCTAAATTTATACAAAATAAATTGTCAACACAAATTTGGACCTAAATGCACATAAGTGTAGTCAAACTTGTGCATGTGTGTGTATGCAAATGAATTATATATGTCCTATAAGATTTCTGCATTAAAAAAAATGCTTAGATTATAATCATGATATTTATTGTTAACGAATATTAGGCAAAATTATTTCAATAAATTAAAAAAAAAGAATTGAGAGAGATATATTAAGGAAGTACTATATTTTGGTTATATAGATTTTTACTCATCTGTTTATTTTAGCTAATCAAGAAAATATATTATCAGCATTGAAAATGTGATGATATATTTATACACATCACTGAATTTTTTGGGATTAATATGAATATTGTGTCTATTTCTAATAATGCTTGGCCAAACACATTGCACGCAACCACCGAGCTCTTGTGAAGTTGAAATATTAACCTATTCATACCCTCCATACTCACTAAATTTAGCATCCTGGATTTTTCACTCTTTTCACAATTAAATAGGAATATTACATTTTATGTAATATCTGTATATCTAGTGTCTCATTTTTTTAGACATTTATGATAATGTACGTAAATCTATAAATGCCATAACTGAAAATGGTTACAGGTTGTGTGACATGACTACACTCATACTGTATTATTATGCAATTCTCTATCATTTGCAGAATAATAGGTTATTATTATAGTTCTAATTGATATTCACTGCTTTTGATTGTATAGGGTTCTTCTGCTTCCTGTTCCAATTTAGAACCGGCGCCAATTTGTGAGCTTCTGATAAAACATCAAATTTAACTTGTATAAAAAAATAAAATTTTATTATAATTTTTAAAGAAAAAAATTTTAATAAATAAAAAATAAACTTACTATTGTTGGGATTTGCGAAACAATGTACTAGGGCTATGTTACTTATGCTTTTCTCTCGAGTTTTACAAAAAAAATTACAATAACTCAACAAATCATAAAATATTACTAACAAAGATGAATAATACAATTACTTATAAAAATAAAGAAAAATGACAAACACATTTGACTCAGTACTCCCACAACTAGCCTACTTGAGTTCGTAGAACCACTATTACATAACTACTTGTACACATCAGAACTTAAAAATATCTTATTAATACTTATAATATTAAGGAATTGGCCAATCCAAAATTAATTTTAATTATAATTTTAAACATAATTTGTCATTATAACATGTTACATTTTCAATAATAATATTTTTTAATGTTATTTAAAAAATAGTCAAAGGATAAGCAATCTTCTGATAAATCCATGAAATGTTTTTATGGAGAGGCCTTTGACATTAAATTGTCATACCTGTATTATGTACAAATCATAGTTTTGAATTTCCTGATCAGTTTTCTTAACATACTCACTACACTAAACTATCCACGTCTAAATCCAACACAAAACTGACGCTTTCTGATGGTCTCACCGGTCCAACCCCACCACTGTTTCTCTGAATTATCAAGTATAACACAATTTGTATAGAAAATGTTTGTTCACTTTTCAAACATGATGTCATATTTCTTAAAACTATTTTAGGAAGGAATTTTTGATAACTAATGAATCATGCTGCTATTAAATTAACTTTTAAGTTTTAAAAAAATATCATCTGTCGACATATTAAGAAATCCATATAACAAAATAATTTATAATAAAATAAAATACAAATAAATTCATGATTGTAAATTTAAATAGGCCAATTTAATTTAATTTAAATTTTAGGTCAGAATTTACAATGGTTATAATGGGATAAGTATAGATAGATTAATAACTATGTTTGAAAAACCAACCATTTGATTCCATAATGTCAGATTTTACAAGCAGTATCACAATATTTATTATCAAATACCTTTTAAAGATCAATAAATATTAGTGACAGATTCATTTTTACCCATTACCACAATAGGTTCTTTAATGTATTGGACTGGAATAGTGATGGCAAATGAACCCTTAAATATTTTTAACATTGACATATTAACTGTGTAATAATGAAAAAGTTCATAAAATTGTTTAAGTAAAACAAATCAATGAAGATGCAAAACCTGATTTGTATACTTCCTTTATGATTCTGCATCACCTGCAGCATGGTAGAAGATTTAATTGAGTTAGTTATACAAATCTGGGTACGTCAAGTGTATGCATGAAGGAAGGGATGAAAAAATCTTGGATTAGGAAGTAAAGGGAATTCTAATCAAGAGGCAGACTCAATGAGCAATCACGAATTGAGAGAAATTTGGGAAGAAGGAATGTTGTGAAGAAGATAAAAGATATTTGAACTGTGGTGAAGGAACATGTGTGATTATGTAACCAACCAACTTCTTTGAATGTTCAAAACAAAGATTATATTTTAAATAAAATTTTTAACAAATTTTAAAAGATTATTATTCCTTTTTATTTTTCTTATTGATTGATGTAAATAAATAATGTTTAACAACTCTTAGTATAATATAAATAAGAGAAAGAATGGTTAGTATTATAACAAAAACAACGAAAATGACATCAAGCAATGCGAGTTGATACCATGATAAATCTAATGCTGGACTCTTCAAATTTGATGTTCCTTTGTGCCTTAAAACATATTCTGTCCAAAATACGGCTGTTTCTAATGGAGTATTTAGTCGGTCATTGAATGTTCTTGACAATTTTTTTGCATTTTCGCTGTAGCTGTAAAAAAAGATTGTAAAATTTTTTTTGTATAAAACTTAAATCAGCAATCCCAAAAATTTATCATAGAACTGTGCTTTTGTATTAGTGCAATGTGTAAAAGGAATGCTTATATTTTCATTCAGATTTTTAGTTTTAATTATTTTTTATCAATTTTTTTTTATTATCTTGCAGATCACTAAATAAAAAAAAACATGATAGTTTCATTACAATTTTAAATATTTACTTAATAATAATTTTATTTATTTGCTGTAACAAAAACTAACTAACTGTAGTTAGTCTGGCATGGGTGTTAGCAGAGAGATATTGCTAATACCTCTTGTAAACAAAATATATTTAAAAATATTACAATATGTACAACATCAACAAATAAAAGCTAGAAACAATCAAATTAAGTGAATTCAGGTGAATATAAACATTTTAAACAATTTAATTTTTCACTTTCTTTTGTAAGTTTATAGCGGATTATTATTAGTATAAAACATCTTTACATTTTTAGGAGTGACTGTTATCTCATATCAGACTTTTATTCATTAAAACTATTTATTAGACCTTGTTTTGTTTATCATATCAAAATTAATAATTTTAAGCAGCTTTTTTTTCCACTGGTTATCATAAGACAAAAAAAGCAGTGAAGAGTGTAGTTTATGATAAAAAAGTTTACCTGTATTTTTTGAAGACATCAGTTAAAATATTTTAAGTTTACGTATTCTTAAAAACCTATTCCTAAAGACATTCAGAAAAGATTTTGCCTATAACTGTTTCAACTATAGACCAAGATTGTTACTGGATACTTTTGTTTATTTTTTTTATGGCAGTATTATTGTAATTATAATTCTTGATTTTCTTCTCAAATTAATCTACTTTCAAAAAATCAGTGTTGATTGAAGATCATAGTCCAACTAGTGCAGTCATAAAAAATTTGTGCGTAAAGTATATATATGGTTTCACAAAACCAGATATCCTAGATTATTTAACTATATTTCATTCAAAAAATCTATTAAATTATAAAAAATTATACCATAAAAGAATCAAAATTATTAAAAGACACATAGTAATTTACCTGGGATCTGATGTAACTTTATTAACTGCATTGTAAAATGTTTCTTCAGTTATATCAAAATAATCAACTTCAACACCAATACCCTTATTTACAACACTTTTTACATTTCCAGACTGATCTGCAAACATTGGTATCCCCACTACTGGAACTCCAGCATTAATGACTTCAATTGTAGTTGCCATCCCACCATGCATTATCAATAGTTTGACATTAGGATGAGCTGAAAATAAGTAATAAGTAATTACAATTATAATTTCCAAAATGTTTTTAATAAATCAATTATTGTACTATAATTATAAATAAAATGTTTGGTGGTAAATCTGCCAATCTGCTTGGCAGAGTGGTAGCATCTAGATTATACATTATATTCTATTCTATTATATATTATCTTATAAAAAAAAAAATGATTCAAAACATATACTATTATTATATACTGTTCTTGGCAGTCTTAATAGATTTAGATTTTTAAATTATAGTCTGCATACATCCCACTAATGCATTAATTGTAGATAAATTAATTCTGGTAATAAATTAATTATCTGACAAGCAGCTTGATGTATTAAAATTTCTTTATACATATATATTACCTTATATTATTCTTACACAGTGTAAGCTAAGTATGGAAACCCTTAAATGAATTATTAATATTTAAATATAGAAAAATTAATTTTAGTAAATATTAATGTTTTGAAATGATCTGTTTTTCAATATGAGACTGCCATCGTTGCAAACACTTCGAAAGTCTTCATGGCAGTACGACTCAAAAGTTTTAATGGAAAGGTTAGTATTGCAACACACCATTTAAAGGGGAATTTTTTTTTTTTTTTTTTGTAAAAACTTCAGGCTATGACAAGTATGTCTAAAATGATGGTCAGTTAAAGTTTTTCATAATTTGTTTCAAAAGTGGCCTATAGTAACTCTTAAGAAAGTTCACAGCAGTGAAACGCTAAGAAGATAAAATTTGGCAAGTAGTCGTACCTCAATGTGATTCTGAGGTTTGAAATCACAATCGGGGTGTACTATAGGCCAATTTTGAATCTAGCTGAGAAAAATATTAAATGATTATCTTTCTGGTTGGGGTTGTCGTAGTCCCAAGTCTTTTTTGTAAAAAAATGTTTTTTGATGTTTCTTAAATCTATGTCATATACCTACCATTTCTACTTAAAATTTATGAGTTGCCTCTTTGGTGGCTTGTCAATGTAGTGGTCTCATAACAAAAAAAAAAAAACAGATCATTTCGAGGTAGGATAATATGTTTAAAATTATTTTTCTATGTTATACTGTTGAAAATTGATTTAAGGGTTTCCGTACTTTGTTAACACGTTATTTTTTATAAACAGACTATATATCTCAGTGTTTTATAAAGTTAATTAAAATTATGAACAGAAACTGTTTGGATTTATGCATCTCCATACAGCGTTTTAAAAAAGTTAAAAAAATCTTCTGGAGGAATTTAAACATATTTACATACCTTTACTTTTAATAGGTAAGTGTATCTGAACTTTACAGAAAGTCTTTTTACGAACTGCCTTTCATTAAGTGAAGAACATTTTTCTATTTTCAGTTACTGCATGTAGTTCAAGTTGAAGGAGTTATATTTTGTTAATATCAGATAAAATGAATTTAAAAAAAAAAATTTAATATATTATTATCAATACATTTTCTAATGGTTCTTTATAATAGTCACATTTCTGCATATTATTCAGAAGAATATTAATTTTACATTTTTTCTTATTGTCTTGTTGAAGTTAGGAAATATTAAATTTACAAATAATGATCTGATTTTCTTATGACCTGTGAGGATTATGGGTCATTTTCCCGCAGGTTTTAAATGGTGATAAATAGACCACACACGGCTCTTTTTGTGTATTAACTCAGGTTGTATGCAAAGTAGAGCTGATCAACAACTATGTATTTATGCTAAATGATTGGTTATTGCGATAAATGGAAATTAGAATTTGGGAAAACATTTTCTTTCCTGCATTTATGTTATGTACATTTTAGCAGAACAATATATATGTCTTCTTCTCTAAAAAAGGACTTCAATTACAATAAACTGCATTTTCAGAGATCTAAGAAGGTAGCCCCTCAAAAACTACATCTGTCTGAAAGGCAGGTTATGAAAAGAAGAGGAAACAAGCAGAAGAAAACTTTTGGTTTATAAAGCAAAAAATTTCTATATGATTCTGAACGGTGAGAAAGATGTAGGTAGGGGTGTGAAGTGGGACAGTGAAGAAAATATCAAAATTAATGGAAAGTTTGACAAGTTTTACACTATCAGTAACTGGAGACTGATTAAATAGGATTTATCTTGTTCCTTTTGTCATCTTCTCTGACCCAAAGAGATCTCTTCAAGGTTTTGCTATAAATTCTGAATAGTCTAAGGAGTCAGAAATGGGACTTTTGGGATCTTCTAATGTAATTGTTTATAACAAAAATAAGCAAAATTTTATTATGGAAGCAGGATAAATCTGCTAACAAAAAACATTTTTTATGAACAAGAAACTGATGAAGTACAAGAGAAATAATTACCTAAGACGTCATTAACAGGTAACCATTTTTTAGTTATAACATTTTGAGGTAAAGAAGGTAGGTCATCTTCTATTTTCCAAAGTACCAAGTATGGTAATTTTGAAAATGTTTTTATAAAGGCATTTATGACATGTTTTGGTAATGTTGAGCATCGCAACATACTTCCAAGAGAAAGCACTATAAATCCCTGTGATGATTTATCCAACAACTCCTTTAAATCCTGCAAATAAATTTAAATTTTGTTAGTTTCAGTATTAATAAACAATCAAAGTACAAAATTAAGTTTTGTCGACTTGAAGTCAACCAGAAGATTACTTTTAGTAAATCTGTAATTTTATATTTTCTATTTATAATTTCATATCAATCTCCCTTTCTTAGATTATTGGCTTGCAACATTACTGATCAGCTGTTATTATAGATATATTATGCTTAGAACCCTGTTTTAATTTCAGTCATTTTCTCATAATTTTAACTGAATTTGGATACTCATATGCAAATGTTAATTATATACTCAATCTTTCTTTTTCCTGTTCAGTCTCCGGGAATTACCATTAAGGTATTACTTCAGAGGATGAATGAGGATGATATGTATGAGTGTAAATGAAGTGTAGTCTTGTACATTCTCAGTTCGACCATTCCTGAGATGTGTGATTAATACTCAAACTATCTGGGTTCAGTTATTATTACTTTAGAAAAATGTTTGTCTAATTGTGGATAAGATCACCTTATCTACTCTAACTTAACTTATAAGCTCTTTTGGAACAATAAATCCCAAACACCTACTGCTGAAACTATAATTACAACAAAAAAAATTGAGTGAAAATATTTTCAAAGAACTAGTAAGCAAATATAAACTTTAAAGTAGATAAATACATATTTATATGTACTAACTGTTATGTAATCCAGTGCTGATTAAAATCAAATATCCTTTTAACTGAAACTCATAGAGTTCAACATTTTTATGATTTCAGGTCAGATATCTTTTATTGTTGATTGATATTTTCAATTACAGTTGACTAATGTTAATTTCAGAACATGAACAATCAAAAACTGTAAACCTATAGGTAGATTAATGAATTATATTTATTATGTTATAGCAGAAGATTTAGCAAATAAATATAATTTTTACAGTAATTTATTGTGTCATATTAATCTTACAATCGCTAATTAACCTATAAATTAAGTCATTATTAAGGTTATTTAATTGTAATAAATAGTTTATTGGCACTGAAGATATATTAGAATATTACAAATATAATAAATCATTTAATTACATTATCTAATTCAACTAAAATTAACTATTTATGTATGGTTTTTCCCTTGATCTAGTTGTTTTCTGAATACCTAAGGGTATTTTCATCCTTATTGACATGAGTTATCCTGCTCAGCTGCCTTCAAGATCTCTAACCAAATGCCCTTGACAGTGCTTACTTAATTATAGTATTTACTTTCTATGACACATATTTTAATTTTCATGTCTAAATATTTTTACATATCATCTTTCCTTATCATTAATTATGTGCGATTTTTAACTAATCTGTCTGAAACGGTTTGTAATGTTGTGGTATAGATGCCTCCTATACATTGTTTCTTTTATAAATATTTCATGTATTTCTGAAATAGGTAGAAAATTATTAATTTATGGTTGTTAAATTTATTAATTTTTATTTCTGAACAAAATCTACGCTCTCAAAATGCCATTTTTTGTTTTTCTATAATGTGATATTTTGTTTATGTATAAATTTAAAAATAAAAAATATCAACATTAAGAAAAAATATTTCATTCTCTCAACAGTGAAGGGACATTACCAACAGACACAGTTAAAATTTCTGGAAGAATATTCAAACAAATCAGTTATAATAAAGGTATATATTATATCATGTGAAAATGCTTACTCTAGGTGCCATAGTGTGAACTGCAATTTCTGGATCCGGTGGTTGTAAATAGAAAGGGCTATTTAAGACACAGTTTTAGTATTAAAATTTTCCTTAGGGTTTGACTTCAAAAAGAAGGAAACTATTTCCGAGAAAATAATATTTATGCATTAATCAACTTGTTTGCTGAGTGAATTTACGTTATCATACTAATTTCCATTATTGTCTGGTTGCATTGACACCCTTCTCAGTGCTAATATTTTTCTCCCGGACTTACCAATATTAGTATAGGTTACTTCGGTTGCAGGACTCAGCATCCTAACCATCATCAGCATTTCCAACCATTACCTGCTCAAATAATTTTCTCATCCTGTTAACCTGTTTTACCGACAACAGTTTGAGATCAACCCACTTCTACCAGGTTTAGAAATGGGTGGGAATTCTTGAACTATTCCTTAGCTGGTAGTCAAAACTGTCTTTTGATTATCTCCTCATCTTAATTTCTTTCCACTGTATTTTTATATGTTGTGAGGAATGAATACTTCATGACATATTGTACAAAGTAATGTAAAACTTTTCTTGGCTGTGAATAGTATAGTTTATATCTGTGTTTCCCAAACTGTGTGCCTCTTAGGGACGCCGTGAAATATTGTAAAAGCTTTGTAATTAATTGAACCAAGTCATTTATAATTACCAAACTAATTTTTTAAAATTGGTAATTATAATTTAGCAGTACTAAATTATTACATAGAGGCTCAAATTTTAGTTAGACTGTCAAATTTTGGCTTGACTGAGCTACTCTGTCATTAAAATTCTATTAAAAATTGTTGTGAACGTTCAAAAAAAAGTTAACTGATACTGTTGTGATGCTCATTGTATTTTACGAAGATAAAAGCTTTATTAATATTAAAATGATTAATATATATATAGTGCTCACCTTTGGAAGTGGTTTAGGTTCTTTTAAATGTATTCCTCCAATTTCAATAAAATTTGGGAGAAAAGGTTGAACTTGGCGAAAAGAATAATGACTGTTTGTCATAATTAATGATGTGTTTTTATATATCTCATAAAGTGGAGGTAAAGATTCACCAAAATATTTCTTTGTCAACTTGTATGATGGAATGTCACTCATATAATAATATCCGATGTTAGCTAAAAGCGTAGTGGCTGTATTAATGAATCTGTCATATAAATTCATATTTTTTTTAACAGGAAAAAAATAATTTGCTATGTATGAAGGATTATCAGGATTTGCAATTCGTTTATGTGTCCATGGAAAGCCAATAGTAGTGACTATTGTTATTAAAGGTACTTTATATTGATATGCAAAAGCAGTAAAACAATCAGATCCAAAAAGTTCAGTTATCACTAAATCGTAATCAGAAGTTGAATTTATCATATCTTGTATTTGTTTTTCTTTAAATATCGCTTCACATATTTTGTAACTATAATCATATATAAACTGCATAAAATCAATTGAATTTCTAAAATTTTTCAAAGAGTAATCTGCAGTCACATTGTTAGTTACAAGAGGTAATGTGTGAGAGACATCGATGTCATGGTAATTTTTAATAGGTGTCTTCTGAGGAAAATAACTAACGACTGTAACATTGTGACCTCTACTTGCCAAAGCTTTTAATAATGGTTCTATTATAATAAAATGACTATATCCAGGAAAAGTTGGAAAAGCTAAAATATTTGCAGATTCACTACATACATTGTATGTTGTCAGAATAACTGCTAGCTGTAGTACCTGTAATAAAAAAAGAAAAATTAAAAATAATTGCTGTTATTAATTCGTACAAAAACATTATAAAAGATTTAAAAATATTAATTATTACATTAAAACATACTTTAGAAGTGTTATTTTTAATGTAAAATAAGGAATTTGGGAATATGAAATGGTTGGGAATACACTTCTGCCGTAACTATTTCATGTACTTCTCGGAATCCATCGATTTGTGATAATCTCCTTTCTTATATCATTCATACATAAGTAAAGCATTGCTAATAAATCCTTTATTACGGCCGGCATGAACAATTATTATAGTGAGCCCTTGGATACTGGAATTTTCAGTCCTCATTAAGGTTTGTTGTGTCTACCCACGATTTTGGTGTCGCATGACTACTATGAATGTAAGTTTCATCTGTGTATACAACTGGTTTTCCTTCTTCGCGAAACATTAAATTTGTTGTAGAAATTTCATTCTTTGCATTTTAATGTCATGTTGTTCTATCAGTATTTTCCGGTTGTCTTCTGTTTTTTCCCCACATGAATCCCATTTTAAGTAATATTCTCCTTAAAGATCTTTCACTACCTTTGAAATAAATTTCACTTTCGCGGGTTTTTTTTTGCATAATAGATATAATTGCAGATAGATAATTCTCTTCACAATAGGAACGCATCTTCCGATTACATAAAATTTATTTATTAAGTGTCTCAAAGAATTCCTGTCAAATTAATCTAAATTGCACACAGTACTGGGGAGATTTACATGTTTTCTCAGCGAAATGAACATGGATGGTTTCTCAGTTTCATTTGATTTCCCTTCTGCTATAATTCTTTGGATCGTTTGTTTTGATACTTTTTTTGTCACTTTGACCAACTGTATTCAGCACTTCAATTTTCCTCACTATTCCGGTTCGATATTGTTTTGTAAAAAGAAATTATAAACATTGAATTCAATTTTACTTGCGCCAGCCTCTGTGGCGAGAGTGATAGCATCTCAGCCTTTCATCCGGAGGTCCTGGGTTCGAAACCCAGTCTGTATGGCATTTTTTATACACTACATTTCCACATTCCTCCCACAAGCTTCAAGCTTATGTGGTGATATCATCAAGCAAAAAAAAAAATATTTCTCTTGCCTGACTATGAACTACTGTACCTTTTCCTCCTAACTTAGACATTTTAAAAGAAAACAACTGTATTGAAATATTAAAAATTTACATGACCGAATTTATGACAAAGCCTTAAATGAAAAGAATACAACAGTAAAGATAAATCACTAACAGCTACTCACTTCATTAAGTAAATATATATACTGCAATAAATGTTTCTGTAATATCCACTTCAAGAACATAATTACAAGCAACGTGTGACATGTGATTCATAGGATTCAGCGCAATGATTAAAGTAGATTAAAAGTAAGTAAATGAAATTCTTAGAATTACGTGTTGTGTTTACAACAGTTCATAAATAGCACATTAGTCATGTATGATTCTACTATTATTAGTTGCTGTACAACAGGAAGTAGGCCTAGATCACATCAATATAAAATTTAGAATAAAACTCAGCAATTACATATGCTACAGCAACTTTATGAAACCTGGTTTTTTATATATTACTATACCACTAAAGACATATAGAAAATGACAATATTGTTAGTTTGCTTGTAACAGAGGCCAATGCATGCAAAACACAAGTACATAGGCTTTCAGCCCCTGCGCAACATATATGTTGATGCATTTACTAGATAACATATCGGATCACAACGTTCTAAAAAAGCAGCCAAACTCTAACTCTTTAAAAAGTGATAATATAAAATAGTTAGCTGAACAATGAATTAACTGTTTCCTGCAATTATGAAGACTGAATTACATGATATAAATTACACAAAGAAAATTCTAATAAATGACATTTTTGAAAATTATGGTCACAGTTCTATGGTTGCCACCTCATCACCCTGGCTTAAATGCCATTGAAGTGATTTGGAGTCAAGTAGTTAAAAGAAATACAACTGTTAACATGTCGGACGTTCTTAAGATGGCTGAAGAGGAATTTCATAAAATGTCTGAAACTGAGTGGAGCAATGTCTGCAAGCATGTTGTCATTGTTGAAAAAAATACATTGAAGATGAACATTTATATGATGTGCACATTGACAATTTTGTGATAAATGTGAATTCAGAATCAGACATGAGCTCTTTAGAATCTAATGATGACAGCGACTTCGGATTGCTGAATGCTAGTAGTTTTTTGTGCCAACGTACCGATAGTTATAAGAATGTATTGTGTATAAAGATAGACTAAGGACTAAAAATCCATTTACATGAATTACACAAATATCAACAAACTTGTAAAATGTATTCTATGATTTAATGCAATTTATTTGTTCACTTCATCTGTTACCTTTTCAAAAATAACCAGTAATAATGAAAACAGATCATTAAATTAGACAGTAATTGTAATTGATTAAACTGGCAAATTTTTCATTATTAGCTCAACATTATTTAGAGTAAAGTTTGAATTTTATTATCTAATATTAAAACTTAACCTGGTAGGCTTTTAAAATCTTGTAAATGAATCCTGTACAAGATGCGGTAGATTGAAATATAGGTACTGTATTTCAATTTGGATGAAGCCAACCAAATTAACAAATTTATGAGCTGCTTTGTAAACCTGCTATATCAGTAATCTTCGGTTCATACTTTTAACTTTTAATACCATTTACTTCTTTTATTACAGAAATTACTCTGAATATTACAACAGGAACTCTTGCCATTAACTCACAGATATAAGAAATCATTTACTAGCATTTGAACTGGCAAGAAGGAAGAAAATGCTCTGACTGCCATCCTAACAAGCAGATGCTCAGATATTTTCTATTTCAAAGTAGAAGCAATTTGAAATGACCAGTTAGGAACCATATTATATGGTTGCTTTGCAAACTATTGGTGGTCTCTTAAAGCATTTATTCCAACTTGTGAAACCTAAACTTGTAATCAGAAAATTAAACTTACCAAATGAACAGGCCTATGCAGGTAAAGTGCCTATTAAAGAAGCAAAACTGATTAACCTTATGAAAGTAGTGCAATATATTCCAAGAACAAACAACCATTTTACGACTCTTTGACTACTTGTCCTAACTACTAACTAACTACTACTCCTAACTACTTGTACAAATTTTCATGATGCTGTTGAAGATGAAGATAATTAAGTTTATTTTATGAACACATGAAAGTGATAGGCCGTTTAGTAATAAACTTCTTATTTTAAGTTTTATTGTACAGTTAGTTATGCTCCTTTAACATCCTGACCCCCGTAGGGGAAGACACCCTCCGCCATCCCCTCTGTTTCTAGCTGTTATGGGTTTTACCGGAGGACATCTTCAAAACTTGGCTTTTGACATATTCCAGTCCGCCTTGGCCAGGATGCCACTGATGCGAATGCTACGAGTTACATTCCCATCTACTGTACTACTACTTAATGTAATCTTTGTTAAAAGAACTTATTAAACATTTTTAAGGCCTGAACAAAAGTTTTAGGACAATTTTATGTGACAAATTCTAGCTGCCAGTGTTTTTAAACTAAATAATATAAAATACATAAACACATACATAATACATAAAATACATAAATATATAAATATATAATATATAATGTTCAACAAAAATCTTTTCTCAGCAGTATGAAGTGTTTTTTTGTTGTTTTCCAAAAGTAGGCTGAATGGAGTTATTTATTCACTTCTTCAAACTACTGGTTCATTTATTACAACAATAGAATAAATCTTTCCAAATCACCTAACAAAATAAAGACACAAAGATATTAAGCATAACGAGTTTTTACACAATATAAAACTCAAGACTTCAACTCACTAAATTAAATGAATTTGCTAAAATTAACACATTAAGTGGATTATTATGAACATAAATCACATGCACTCTTTGATCACAAAAGAAACACCTTACCTCTTCCTAAACACTTCCTTTTTTTGTGTTATAGAAATGGAGGAACTCCATTAATAGGTGTCGAAGCAGTGTTGGACTCACTATCAGGTTCTGTAAGATGTTATTAAGTGTGTATGTGTTCTTATGCACTACCGAGTAACCCACCCCTCCTAGGAACCGCTTATGCAACATTACTTCAGGAGGAAGGTAAACATTCGCACACACAATCGGTCACTGGAATCACAACTTAAACATCCAAACAAATGCTCATGCAACACCAAGGATAACACCAACATAAGGAGTAACAATCGCTCACACATCACAACAAGGTAAAAAACACAAGTAACAGAATTTTTTTTCCTTACTACTGTGAATACTCATGGTAGCACACACTCATGTAACATAACTCACACAACCACAATAACCATCACCAAGAGTAAAAAAAAATCACGCAAACAGACTCACCCAGCCCAGTACTTACCAAGTGGCAATTGTCTTCCGTAGTAATGAGAACGCCATCGGGCACCAGGAACAGAGTGCCCACGCCTTCAACGTATGAAGGTGACCCCCAGATGCTCAGGAGGCCTCCAAGGTGTTCGGCTGCAGGCCTGTTCGCTCCAGCACTTTCTGATGTCTCCTTTGGGCTTCTTCTGCAGCTCTTAGCTCTTCCATTATGAACTTATTGAAGCTTGCAATTGCCATCCACTGCTGTTCTCTCATTAGGATGATGTGCTGGAGTTCCTCTGGTGTGAAAATATCCTCACGGTCCAGTACAATCACCATACACCATTGAGCAGTCTCAAATCACATAAAAGAAAAGAAAACATGGTGCGCTGTTTCCTCCTCATCATCACAGACCGGACAACGATCCGAGTAGTCCAGGGCAAACCTATAAAGGTACGCCCTGTAATCCCGTGTCCTTCCAAAAATTGTGTAAGGAAGAGATCAATTTGGCCATATTTCCTCTCACACCAAGCTCGAATGTCCCCATTCAGACAGCAGGTCCACCGACCCTTTTGGCCTGTGCCCCACCATTCCTGCCATATGCACATCAGTTCCCTGGTATAGGCCTGAAGTTGTAGTTTTTCTCCTGGGGTGGCAAGATCCTAGTTTCCACCCGTTTCACTCTGAGGGCTATCAGTAGTTGAACTGGCATTACCCCTGTAAGTATCTCCACTGCTTCGCGAGATATCGTCCGATAGGCGGACGATATCCGCAGGCAACATTTCCGATTTACACTTACACGATACACTTATGGTATCACACTCATGGTATCATGATTCATATTTCATTCAACCTGACAATATGCAGTATAATATGGAATAATAATGCAAATTACTAACTGAAAATACAACACAGGTAACAGCAATAACGTTACATAAAGATAAAGATCGGAGTATCTGAGAAGAAAAGATTAGAAGCTTTTGAAATGTAGTGCTATAGGAGAATGTTAAAAATCAGATGGGTGGATAAAGTGACAAATGAAGAGGTATTGCGGCAAATAGATGAAGAAAGAAGCATTTGGGAAAAATATAGTTAAAAGAAGAGACAGACTTATAGGCCACATACTAAGGCATCCTGGAATAGTCGCTTTAATATTGGAAGTACAGGTAGAAGGGAAAAAATTGTGTAGGCAGGCCACGTTTGGAATATGTAAAACAAATTGTTGGGGATGTAGGAAGTAGAGGGTATACTGAAATGAAACGACTAGCACTAGATAGGGAATCTTGGAGAGCTGCATCAAACCAGTCAAATGACTGAAGACAAAAAAAAAAAAAAAGATAAAGAGGTTTTTCAGTTTCACACTTTCATCACTGAGATTATTGGTGCTTGACTTGAAGTGGATCGATACCAAATCCATTTAGTATGTAGTACAAACATTTAGCTCTCTCTCTCATACATATAGCATTACTTAATTCATGTACTCTTGTCGTCAACAACTACGTACAATGATAAACTTAATATAACAAAACATTTCACTCATGTTAACAATTACCTACGCACACTAATAAATAACTTGCTACATAAAACACAAATAACAGACATACACAACAAAATAATAAAAAAATCACATAATGATATACAGACACTAGCTAACAGTTAACCAAACTGATAATGTTTTGGGGAGTTGCTTTCAAAACAAGACAAAATGCACAAGATTATACAGAAAACTAAAAACATGTACTCATACTATATGTTTTTAATGCTGTGTTTATTATGTATATGTTTTTAATTGCTGTACTCATTGCAATGAACAAAGCAAGCCAGAGATATAAATGTTTAACAGTAGTAATTGTACACTAAACAGACTGGATTCACTATCACCCAATTATTATAAAAGTACTGTATGCAATAACAGAATCAAATTTTATAAATCATGTCACAAAACAGATACACATAACAAAAGAAATTAACTGCAACATAAACATTCTACTTCGAGCATAATAAAATCTAAGATCATAATGCACTACAACAATATGAACTTTATTAGCACACTAAAGTTGATAGAATTAGCGTATTAAATAAACTAACGCATGTGTATCAAATTACATATTTATTGGAGTGTAACCTTAACCTTCTTAAGATGAGCCTTGTTGGCTGAAGTGTTGTTGAATACTCCACTGAGAAAGAAGTGAATAATTAGTTTGAAAGACTAGAAGAAAAGGATCGATTAATTTGACCATTGTTGTTTAGTATTTCATAATTTTAAACAATCATCATCTGTTGTCATACTGATGAATGAATATAAACAATGTTTATCTCTCATTCTTTTTTATTATTATGCTTTGATCAATATTTAATTGCAGTTTATAGCAATAAAACCTTTTACTAGTATTTTTATATATAATTTATTATAAAATAATGTGAGTTATGTTTATGACTCAGTAAACTGTATCAAAAAAAAATTACACAAATGTGATTTCAGCTGCAATTAAATATATTATAAAATTAAAAATGAGTGCAATCAAACAACTTTTGACAAAATAATAAATTGGAAAAAATCTTATTTAAACAGTTCTTAAAAATCTATCATCAAAAAAAATCTTAAGTTTCCTATCATTCTCCTTAGCACAAAACAAATTTGAGATTAAAGTTCTTAAAAAATAAAATAAAAAAGTTTCTTATCAATGAATTCCAAAACATATCTTGAACATTTTTCTCTCTGAAACCATAATTAGGACATAGTACTCGAACATAAAATAATTGGAAAACATATTTAACTTCGATAAATGTTTTAGATATCTTTATTATTAAAATTTGTGTTTAACATTGCTTTTTTTAATATAATATACACCTCTTGGTAATGTATTTGGGGTTTTGTTGGTAGGAGGATTATTTTAGTTTTTTTTTTATCTTATGGATGAATTTGAAAAAAAAACATAAACTTTTTTTAATACTTTGATAAGAGAACAGTAATAAATATATCCAGGTAATAATCAACAAAATAAAACTAATAATGGATTCAGGAGTTTAAAAACTCTACAATATTATAAACATTATTGAGAATAATTGTGCGCTGCTTTATGAAAAAGTAAACTCTAACATATGTTATATGTTTCACGTTGAAACTGAAGACCAATATATAAATATTACTTACACAGGATAAAAAAAAAATGAAGAAGTACGAAAACTGGAAATTTAAATAAACGTAAATATTAAATAAAAACGAATATTTCTAACTTACTTACAGATACTAGATATTCAGTTTTATTAATTCTTACCTTCATTGATTATAAATAAGCTCTCTTATAAAAACAGTGAATAAATTTTTAAATCTAAACCAAAATGATAGTACTATCTTATTGACTGTATCATTTTATACTAAAATATAATACTTAATTTTTTATATTATGCGATGTAATGATTCTTTTTCACAACTCATCTTGTTAAGTAGAAAATAGATAAAAAGCTCAAATTATAAGTAAGTTGTTCGTTATCAAAGAAATAATTCAGTAGAAATTAGATATAAATTTTTTATTTTTTTAAAAAAAGTGAATACCTTGTACACAACTTTAATATAATTTACCTTTTTTAGCCTTACAATTACAAGCAAATATAGAACATACTTAATATAATTATTTGTTCATTACAGGCAAGCACAAGATTTTAATGGAATTTACTTAAATGCATAATTAATTTGAATGTTTGTGTTTTGTTACAATTTAGCTTTTATAGTTAATTTAACAACATTCTCTCTGAGTCAGTTGACCTGAGATGGACAAGACTAACTGCATGTATATGTGCGTGAACATACAACTATTTTGGACCTCAATCAAAATAAAAACGTGCAGTATTTATGTATTTTTTTTTGTAGTACATTTATATATTTTGTTATTGAGGATTATCAGTGAGAATTAGTAAAACTGTTAACTTTTTAATGACTAACTGAACTAAAGTTATTTAATTAAACATTTTAATAGAACAATATCTCATGCCTCAACCAGGCTGCATGGTATTCAGCAATTTAAAAAATTTGTGAGCCAGTTTATTTAAGTTGCTGTGTTGCATTTTTGTACTTATTTTAATTTATTTCATGAGTAGGAGTATGATGTTATATCCATTTGTGAGTGTGTAAGCTAGATGTTTTGTAGTGTTAAGTTTCTTTTGTATGATCTTTAGGTAGTGAAAATTATTATTACATTTTTTTTTGTCAAATCAAACAAATTAATTTAATATAACGTCTTAGAAGTTAGTAATAAACAACAAACAAAATATATTAAATTAACAGACAATTCGAATTTATATCTTCCTGACTCAAGATAAAGGACTGTTGTAACATCAGCATGGTTTAACATCAAGTGGATTCCTTATGCAATCATATTTTTCTAACTGCAGTGTTGGAAAATATACAATACATGCATTTTTCCACTTGTTTTTCTATTAATGTCAAATGCTTGACTACTGTTGATTCTATCTTGTCACAACAATGTTTTGGGTCATTTTCAAATTTATCTAATTACCCTGTTCAGCTTTAATTTTCCAGAATAAGACCTTTTTTCGAATCATAATAATTTATCAGTTGAATTTAGAGTATTCTCATTTGGCCCCTACAGATGTATTGAGACTATAAAGAAAAGCAAATATATCTGACAATTATGCTAATTTGGCACACCATTTTTTTAAATTCACAAAAAGGAAAAAGGAAGATGTTTTGTTAAGAAAAGCTGTTAGTTCATTTTTCAAGTACTCGTAATAAAACTTTTCCTTTGGATAGTCATCTAACCTCAATGAATAATAAAGAATAAAGATTTGTGTTTATAATCCATAGCTTGGCACAGTTGTATGAGTAGCTGACTTTTTAATGGTCTTGACTTGATAAAATTAACCGTATTATTTATTTGATTAAGAACTATTCTCAAATCATCTGGTCAAGCTTTTGTCATAAGGGCTTCTCAGTGTAAAAAACAATGGGTAAATAGAATATTCTGGTTTGGCTCTTTTGCAATCATTACAAAACTTTTTATCAAACCAGTTACATACAGAATGCCATCTGTGTAAATTCCAACACAGAAATTCAATGAAGTACCTATTTGCTCAAAATATGAATTTATTGCACAAAAAATATTTTGTCTTTGGTATAATCAAATAATTCTCGACAACACAAAAACCGATTTATTATTGCATTATCATGAACAAACTGAACAAATGTCATTAATTGAGCTTTTCCAGAAATATCTGTACTTTTGTCAATTTACAACAAAAAAGCTTTATTAGTAAGTATTATGGCAGTATTTTCTTCATTGTTACATGAAAGATCAACAATTCTTCAATGTACTGAATCACTGGAAACGGGTATTTTAGAAATATCGACTAATGTTTCATCGCCTATAGTGAAACTTTAAAAAAAAACAGAAGAAGGTGGAACTTAACCGTGTTGATGAGTGTGACCCCTTCCCCTACCAAAGTTACAAATTCTCTTCTGGCCACTAGGATCCACTTAAACTGCAGTTACCTGTCATCGCTTAGATGTTCTATGTCACTGACACCAGTGCTTTGATCATCATTCGATTCAGAGTCACAGTTTAAACTAATTATAAATTTATCCATTTCCTCATCAATTATGATATCATTTTCAAAGTAACTGTCTTCGATTTGTGTAACATGTTCAGAACAACTTTTCCAATTTTCTGTGCTGTAAGTCGGAAAGTTTCAGACAAAATCTTTTTTCTTCTAAAGATAAATTGATATTTTGCTCGGCCAAAATAATTGGCTTGGTTTTTAATTGCAGCCCAAATCAACTCGATTGGATTTAGATCGGGATGGTACGGCGGTAGCCTGAGAGGTATATGGTCATACTCCTGAATAATTTCGTCCACGATGAATTTTTTTCCCACTTAAAATTATTCACCACATTCAAAAGCCGTGCTTTTGTCCACGATTTACCATAACCTAGTTTATGATCGCCCAGCCACTGGGTTACGTCGCCTTTAAGATGCAGAAGTTGGTTTTTTGCCTCTCTCGACCAAATGGTAGCTGCTATTGTCCATTACAATTACTGATGGATTTTCCAGTAACAGTAAAAGAATTTAAATCACTTGCAAAAATTATTAAAAATAATGGAGTCGTGAGAGTCTCCGCTGTAATTATTAATGACGCTCCATTTATGAAGCCTTGCTCTCCACCGGCATGAACAATAATTAGCCTATTTTCTTTACAAATTTAAGGATTCCAGACTCTTTACTTGACTCTAAACATTTTTCAGCGGAGTGTCCCTCCTGGATGTAGGTTTTGTCTAAATAGACTATATTCCAACCATTTTTTCTGCATTTGTGTGTATTCTGCTAATAACGTATCCGACACGCTACAACATCAGGCCGTTCAATTAGCAGTTTTCTTTGCGACTGACATCTTTTCCATCAAAAATCAAGTTTTATTATTAATTTTCGTAGATATTACCGACTAGAGTCGATGACACCATCTTCTTTGAGGACCATACCAATCCCATACGGGAAGACACCCGCCACACCACCTCACCGTTCCTACCCCTTTTCTTTCAGAACCGTCAGCAACTCAGGATTGTCGGAACTTCATTCCTTACTATATACATAAAAGAAATGAATTTATTACGGATAGGAGATTCAGTAAAGCCGTCGACTACAATATTTTCTTTGCGCTCATATGGTTTCTCCTTAGAGGAGTTGTAAACTCTGAGTGGTCCTTGGTGGAGGATTCTTCTCCTGTGAGAATTTTCTGTACCGTACTTTCAGAAGTACCAGTAGCCTTCACCGTCATGTTAATGACATTAATGTCAGGGGAATTAATTTTTTTTATGCGTTCAAAATATTAAGAAAATTTATAGACAATTTCACGAGCTTGACTTCCTGATATGCTTCTAGAAGTAGTCGCCATATTGCTTATTAATGAACTTGACGAAAATAACTTTTGACGAAAACCGGTAACACTATTTATTTACAGAAAAATGTAATTGCAATAAACAAAATTAAAAGAAAACAACATTTAATGTCGTTTTAGGCTAGTTAGAAAAATTACTTTTACATACATTTTCTATACGACTATTTCTTTTCGACGTTTTCTATAACCCACATAAATCCCAACTAAGGGATTAACTGCCACTTCAGAATAATATTAATTCTAACAACCTCCTACTATTTGTGCCAGTAAATTATTTATCCGTCACAATCAATAAATTATATTGTCTCTGAACATAAATAAATTAGTCACTGGAACTTGATTTTAGTTGCTAAATATTAAATTCATTACAATTAATTATTTGTTTGACAATTCGAATGTAAAAAAAAATTATTGTTATATTTGACAGTTTATAAACAACAAATAAAAACGAATCCAATGTTTGTCTAGCCTAAATTAAGCGAAGGTTATGACCAAACAGCATTTTGCAATGCTATGAGCACTTTGCCTATAAAATATTAAATTACTAACTATAAGGAGTTCAAAGAGCATACTTAAATTAATGAATTAATAAAAGTTATTTTTACTTTATTAATTTAAAAGTACAGTATCTGGTAAATTTATTTTTAATCGCATATAGAAAAAATACAATGGAATGCTGAAAACCTGACCAGCAATGTTCTACAGCAGTAAATTTCGTAGATACATAATTTTATTACGATGTGTTGCTTTGAGCTGTCAGCTGCAAAATACCAAGTAGAAAAGTATCGGCAACTACGTGATAATTCGTCGAAAGGAGAGAGGGACGAGATATTTAAACATGCGCGTGATGGATGAGTAATCTTTTTATTTAGAATTTTCATTATAACATGGTACATAACAATTTGGTATTAACAATTTTTCGACAAGCAGGTGAAATAATTTTCTTGGGAATATTATAAGGTTTCATTTTTAAAGCAATCAATTCAGAGATTTTATAAGAAGCAGTCTGAGCTTTTTCTGAAACACATAACTGTAAACTGTATGGCGACCACAAATGTCATTAAATTAATTAAAAAAATTTATTATAAAAATTTTTTAAATCCTTCTTTCATAATACACACTGCATAAAACTGAGGACTAGTTATATTTTATAGACCACAGTAAGAGTAATATTAATAAAAAAACTAATATAATAACAGTAGTCATTATTTAGATTGTTGGTTACAAGACATTACCCATTAATTTCATGGCACTTTTTAACAGGAGTTTGCCGATGAAAATAACTAACAAATGTAACAAACGTTATGACCTCTACTTGACAAAGCTTTTAATAATCTATTATAATAAGATGACTATATCCTGGAATAGCTAAAATATCTTTAGATTCACCACATAAAATGTATATTGTTAATATTGCTGCTAGCTGTACAATCTGAAATAGAAAAGTAAAAATTTTTAAATAAATAAAAAAAACTTTAAATATATTTTTTTCATTAGTGTAAAACACTGCAAAAGATTACAAACAAAAGTTACTCTAACAAAAAACATTCTTCAAATACTTTTACTTTTCTTTTATTCACACATTATGAAAATAAAGGAAAATGGTATAATAACTTTTTTTATAAAGAAATTAAATCTTAAAAGAAAATACATAAAAGAATATAAAAATTAAAAAATTGATAAAAACTACAGTTTTGATCTAAAATCCTTCAATTGTCATAAAAAACTTTTCTTATGAATAAATATCTTGAAGAATTTGAATTTTAATATGGGTTTTGAGTTTGTTATGTTATCTTCATTTATTCACTGGGCATTGGACAGAATTTAAAATATTACTATGCGTGGCAGTATTTTTTTTTTCCTAACATTAACCAAACAAAGTAGAGTGTTGTTATATTATCCTAGTATCTGTTCTCATACCCACCGGGTTGGTCTAGTGGTGAACGCGTCTTCCCAAATCAGCTGATTTGGAAGCCGAGAGTTCCAGCGTTCAAGTCCTAGTAAATCCAGTTATTTTTACATGGATTTGAATGCTAGATCGTGGATACCGGTATTCTTTGGTGGTTGGGTTTCAATTAACCACACATTTCAGGAATGGTCGAACTGAGAATGTACAAGACTACACTTCATTCACACTCATACATAACATCCTCATTCATCCTCTGAAGTATTATCAGTATAACAGTAGTTACCGAAGGCTAAACAGGAAAAAAAGAAGAAGTATCTGTTCTCATATTTACAAATTTCATCAGAACATAAAGTGAAATGATAATGTTTAATACACAGAGTGATTTAAAAATATTTGAAGTTTATGCTATCATTATTCTCAACCCTAGTTAGTAATCTATAATGCACTAATTTCTGCTTGAAGTACATTCAGACAACTGTAATACAAGAACTTTTACATACAGTTTTCTTTGAAGTATCAGTGCAAATATCTAGGCCTAAAGTATCATCCAATATGAAGTGATTTGTACTACCTATCTAATATGTAAAAATAAAGGGAAGGACTCTTGTAGATTTTTGGTATAAAATATCTATATATTTCTGGTGAAATTATTTTCTGTCTATTAGAAAAGAGGAAAACATTCTTTCCAAAAAAGATATTCCAAGCAAGAAATATTTTATTTTTAACAATTTCAAAATAAATATAATATCACCAGAAATTAAAATTTATAGGCTATTCTGATGCTTGATTATTGAGAAATAGAAATAGTGTTATTTATTTTTATAATCACATTTAATACAATTTTATATAACTACTTTTAACTGAAAAAATTATTACTTTGTAATATTATCACTTGTTTGTGTACAAGTGATAATTTAAGTTCTTTCTATTACAGTAAAGATGTTGTACAACCAGTCTATAGTGTTAATTGATTGAAAATATATCACTTGAAGGGTTGAATACAATTTGAATTTAAGCGGGCTGGCTTGCTGATATGGGATATTGTATTTGTCTCCGTGAAAAACTTTACTCATCCTTAATAAGCCTGACAGAGGAATTTGTTCTTGAAAATGGCTACACTGTGTGTAGTACTTTCAGATACACATAATGTCTCCTTTTCTAAGTAAACGGAAAAAAGATAAATTGTACTGGTGAAAAAATAAGTTTTTGAATAAAACTTTCACAAGTGCACGTGATGTCAACTAAGAGAAATATCTGTTTGTGTGTGCTTGTGCATGCAAACTTGTATTTTAATAGTTGTTAAAACAATCTTTAATTAAAAAATTATTTATATAAAAAAATAATACTAAGTTTATCACTGTCAGGAAAAGATTTTTGAAAGTGTATGTTTGGAGTGTCGCTTTATATGGAAGTGAAACTTGGACAATCGGAGTATCTGAGAAGAAAAGATTAGAAGCTTTTGAAATGTGGTGCTATAGGAGAATGTTAAAAATCAGATGGGTGGATAAAGTGACAAATGAGGAGGTATTGCGGCAAATAGATGAAGAAAGAAGCATTTGGAAAAATATAGTTAAAAGAAGAGACAGACTTATAGGCCACATACTAAGGCATCCTGGAATAGTCGCTTTAATTTTGGAAGGACAGGTAGAAGGGAAAAATTGTGTAGGCAGGCCACGTTTGGAATATGTAAAACAAATTGTTAGGGATGTAGGATGTAGAGGGTATACTGAAATGAAACGACTAGCACTAGATAGGGAATCTTGGAGAGCTGCATCAAACCAGTCAAGTGACTGAAGACAAAAAAAAAAAAAAAAAAAAAAGTTTATCACTTTTAAGAAAAATTCTTTGGATAATTAATAAACATTGCCTTTAATTTATACTTGCGATGGAACGGAGACAGTATATGTATTTGGGATAAGAGATTGTGTGTGTGTGTGTGTGTTACCATTCTCCTCAAAAACTAGTGAACCGATTTTGATGCAGTTTTTTGCATTACATAGGTATCACTTCAAAGCAGGTTCTTAGACATGTTTTACAGTTATAGGCCACCAGGTTTTAGGTTATAGGCCACTGCAGTAGATCTGTTTCTCTAAAACAGCTGGGCCAATTTTGATGTGGTGTTTTGCATTACATAGGTACCACCTTAGAGCAGGTTCTTAGATAAATGAATAGCTATCTTCAAAGTAAAGTTTAAGTTTAATAGCAAGTAATCTTATTTGTCATATATTATTTTTTAAATAAAAAAAATATGGCTAGTTTTTATTAGTATGTTTATACCGGTATCAAGTTTTAAAAATTATTTAAATTGTTTTAAATTTTAAAAATAGAATGAGTGTGCATTTGTGTAAAGTGATTATGGCACTTAACATTGGTACTTTGATAAAAATTTTTTATATTGTGATTAATGAAAACAAACAAGAAAGAAAAAATCTATCGGTAATAAAGTACATAATCTTTAGAGATAAAATTAACACTTTACATTTAGAAATGTCATATTGATTAAAAAAATATTTATGCTTATCTTTATAATATATATATCTGTTTATGTATGTACATGCAAAATATCCTTGTATGTAATCCCTTAAACTCAAGAACTATTGAACCTGAATGATTCTTTAAGCAATAGTTTTATTGAAATTGTAATTTGATATACGTAGGAAAATAAGTAGATCATTTAATATAAAAATCTATATAAATTATAAGAGTAATGTAGTGAAACTTTGTAAGATGTATTAAAAAATTCCCAATGGATGAATAAGACAATAATGTATGTACTATTGTATTTATAAAATAAAAATTATGTAATAATGAAATTACCCTTAACAAGAAATCTTGTGATTATAAGAAAAAAATTAAGTTACAAGTGTAATGAAATAAAATGTTATTAAAAAAGAAAATACGATTTGTATTAACTTACATAAAAGGTGTTTAATTATAAAGAGATGTGATCATCTATAGTACGTGTAGCTCAGTTTTTATTATGGTTGAAAAATTCTTATGTATGTAAGAAGATCAAAATAAAACTTGTTAAAAGTTATTTAGATGACTTTTTTTCTTTTCCATAGGAAGTGGTAAAATTTGCCTGAACCAAATGCCCAGCAGCCCACACATACTGGGTGTGTGGGGTTCACCGCCTATGCGGTGGGACCCACTAAAAACCCACTCCCTCACGCAGAGTGGTGCTGGAATTGACGTAAAGGCATAACATCAGTACCATCCGCGTCACAGGCACACTTCTCATTCACATAAATATTTACATAAAACATCAGACGCTATTTACACCCAATATTTACAATTAATAACATAAACAACTCAGAATTAATAATATATAGAGCTCAGAATTAATAATATATACAGCTCAGAATATATTCACTACAGCTATGCCGGCCTCAGACTACAGGAACGCATCCCGCGGGAGCCATCGGCGACGACAATGCTAGGTTATCCCGTCACCTGTCCCAGAAGGCTGGCGCCCATCGCCGCGCTCTCCTTGTCCTCCTCACGGTCCTTCTCCTAGTTTCTGCTGTAGCACCCTTAGCACCAGGCACACGCAGTACATCCCTCACCAGGAGAGAACATCAACCGTATGATTCCCTCCCGGCGGGTTGAATCGCCACGCGGTATCTCCTGTCTCCCTCTGGAGCACACAAAGAAGGCGCACTTCACCATATCCACGTCATCGCAGTACTGGCAAGCATTATGATCCTATTTCCAATCCTATAGAGGATTTACATGACACATTCAGTCGATATTTACAATTAATAATTGTGATACTTACAGCTCCAAATTTACACTATAGCTATGCCGGTCTCAGACAGCAGGAACGCGTACCGCGGGAGTCACCGGCGACGACAATTCCTAGGCACCCCCGCCACCCACCCCGAAGGCTGGCGCCTATCGCTGTCCTCAACCGACATCTCCGTTGTCCGCCTCGCGGTCTTCCTCTATTAGTTTCTGTTGTAGCACCCTTTTAAACCACCGGGGACACAGTGGTTTAAAAGACTGGACTGCGTCCATTCCTCACCGGAAGAGAGAATCAACCGCATGACTCCCCCCGGGAGAGTTCAAACCTCCACGTGGTATCTCCTGCCTCCATCTGGGGCACAGAAAGAAGATGTGCTCCACCGTATCCACATCATCACAATTCTGTGCGTCTCTTTCCTATCCTACAGAGGTAGACCCTGAACGACAACCACTGAGCCGTCCAGAAGTCCACCTCTCCATGCAGTCTATTGATCCAAGCAGCAACCTCCGGGATCAAGGTGTAGGTCCAGTGTCCCTCCTTCGCACTCCGCCACCTCTCCTGTCAGTCAGCCAGCATGCGGCCCCTCGCCTATTCCCTACCATCTGTGGCTCTGTCTCTTCTTTCTTTGGCCAGCAGGTCCAACGGCGGCATACCAGCCACCACAAGTGAGGCATCCAATGATACCGTCCGGTAGAGCTGTACCACTCTTATCGCCAGCCTCCTGCATATGCCATTCAATCTCCGGGCATTTCTCACCGCTTCAAAGACCTTTCACCATACCGGTGCCGCATACAATATCATCGATACCACGATAGACGCCAGCATTCTGCGCTTGAATGTCCTAGGACCCCGGCATTGGCCATAATCCTCAGCAATGCCGAGAACATTCTTTCTGCCACCACGGCTACTTGCTGCACATGAAGTGAGGAACCCCAAAAAGACCTATGGGGCCATACTCCCAAGTATTTTGCCGCTTCCTTCGGGACGATCATTTCTCCATCGACTTGGACAGCAAAAGGGGGTATTCACCGGCTCACCGTCACTGCTACAATTTCAGTTTTCTTAGCTGACACTGCAGCCCCTGCGTCTGAAGCCATGATTTCATCTTCTCAGCGATCCTCGTAGCTATCCCCACCACCTCCAGCTCCTTCACCGCCACTACTACCGCCAAATCATTGGCGTATGCCACTAATTGTACTTCCGGCGGCCTATTTAGATGAGTTGCGTTATATTAAAAAAAGAGAATGTATCTTTAAATGAATCGAAAGGCTGTAATAAACGGAAGTTATTTGGATGAATCGTTTTTAGAGGTAATACCAGTATTCGTTAGCATCATATAGAATCTACTGTTATTTTTCTAAATAAAATATCACATTTAAAACCTTTTTTACCTTTTATAAACTATTATCGCCTTTAAGAATATTTTCTACAGAATACAATTAGAATATCATAGAACTTTACGATCGTTATTAATTAATTATATTAAAATCAAACTCGTTTAATGGAATACAAAATTATTTTAATTCGGCTTAGTAAAATAAAAACAGTATAGATCCCAAACTATGACATTAAATTAGGTGAAGTATCTAATTATAGGAATATTTCCACGATTTTAATTATTTCTCTTTACAGAAATAATTGTATCAATTTCCTTAAAAAAAAAAACAAACTATTAGTTACAAAGTATTATTATTATTCAAGAATAATATTTATGAATGTAATTGTGCGGTCTCTTAGGAAGTGCTGCTTTACCAATTAACAATCACAGATAATGAAGGGAAGGTAGTACATGAAGAGAACTGGTTAATCTTGAGCATTATACAGTCAAACCTCCCTAAATCGAAACCTCCTTGATTCGAATAACTCCCTAAATCGAATATTTAGTTTGTCCCCTTGAAAAATCAATTTTAAATCGAATTAAATTACCTCCTTTATTCGAAAATTTCAAGAACTTGATATTATTCTTTGATGAAAACTTTTTTTAAACGTTTTCAATAAAGAATTTACATATTGTACACGATTTCTAAAGAAGTATAGATAACAGTAAATTCACTTTAATAGTGTATAGCGATCGTTAGTGTGGAATGTGAATTTTATCCGGTACTGTATGCCTAATGTTATTCAATTTCCGACTAGTTTATTTCCATCGCCGGTCGCCAGAGTAGTGAAAACTCACTACAGAAAATAAGTTGTGCTTGAAATTATAACAGATATTGAAGACGGCAGGAAAACGTGTATAACTATGTTACAGGCTGTACGTTTCGCTGACAAAGCGCGGAGGAATGAAATCTGTCTGAAGAAAACTCAAAAAAAAAAGATTAGACACTATTTCATTTTTTTTTTTAATTTTTTTATATTACTATACACATTTTGTCTTTTGTAATGTAATTTAGTACTGTAGTATATTATTATAGGTTAACATAGATATTTATTAAAATATGACATTTTTGCTGTTCAGTTTTTGGGTTTCATTATTTTACCTCTAAATAGAAAACTCCCTAAATCGAAAATAAATATATTGGCTCCTTGAGATTCGAATTAGAGAGATTTGACTGTAGTACGATTTTAAAATTATATTTGCACAATTTTAACCATGCTGCATTTTGTTAATTCAATTTTTTTCGTTTATAAAAAACAATTTAGTTTTAGCATTACATAATTTTGATAAATAGGCCTAAATAATTTTAAGTTCGCTAAATAGCTTTCTCATTTCATTTATAATACATTAGAGTATTTATTACATTAATGCCATTATATAGCATAAAAGAAGGTTGAGAAAGTATTTCATGATTTTCCAGTCTATGCTGACCAAGTCGTACCTTGCACATCTTTTTCATTGAATGTTAGGTTTTGCTCAATTGATTTACAAAAAAATCAAAATCTAAAACTAGATACGTATTTTGATTTAGATTGTATTAATTAAAAAATTAATACAAAACCACAAAATTAAAAAACCGTAAATTAACTTTTATTTATTTTTTTTTTCTTTTAAAAGAATCAATTTATGTTTTTGATAAAATAAAAACTTTGCTATCAGATGATGTTATATTCAAACGTTAAGTATTTTTTATACAAAAGAAAATCGTGAAAACTCTCGCTTAAGAGGACACGATATAGCGATATTTTTTTAATATAAAAATCTACGATAAAAAAAATAATAATCGAGATAGTGGGAAAAATCGTTGATTTCGCCAATAAATATCCGCCATATAGGAAACCATTACTGTATTCATTGCAAGAAAGCGGATTATACCCCCTATAAATTTCTGATTCAATAATCTTTTGGTTGTGTGAGTAAACCACGAGACAAAATTAATTTTTAAGCAGATGTTTTAACATTGTCATTAGTAGTTACATAACTGAAGAAAAAACATAATTTCACTACATTAAAACTGAAACTAATATTTGTAATGTAATTAATAATTGATATAACTAGGCCTAATTAATTTATTTAGAATAATAACCCAATAAGAATTTAATACCTTTATGAAAGTAGTTTTTTTATATGTGTTAGTTTACCTGTCTTGTTTACATTACGTAGACAAAACGCCTAAAGTAAATTAAAAAGCACGAAACATATGATTGTTTTAGGTTATCAAACTAAATTGATTACGGGATTTCTTCTAAAGATAATAAAATATTTTTAAAATATTTTTATTTAATGTTTGTTATTTATATGTGTAACTTTATTTATTAAATTTTCTATTGTAGAAAAATTCATTTTTCAAATAATCATACGCGTTAAGTAAAACTGATTAAAAAACATCGTTTCTCGTATTGCCAACTTAAATTTTCATAGAGGTTGCTATTTAAAATAGTACCTAATTGTATAAATAAATAAATAAGTAAAACTTAAACTAATTATAATTAAGACATTAATTAATATATATTATTTAGTTGTATTTAAAGTTATTATTTATTTAAGAGTTATAAACGTATTTTTAAAAAATTAATCTAGTGAACCAAATTTGTGACCGCGGATGATTATTACGCAGCTCAGTTCTTTTGTGTTATCCACAAACCTGATAAATATTTGTTCATCTTACGCCGGTTAACTGAACGCACGTCGTTTCGTGTAAGCTTGAAAGGTTATTTTCGTGGATTTAAGGTAAACTTATTGAAAAGCAGCATATTTATGCGAGAAATAATAGTTTGTATGTATTTAAATTAATTATACAAATTAATATTCAATTTTGACTGGTTACTGATTATTAATTATGAAGCCACGTGCTTTAGTCTGTGTAATGATAAAAAATTAGAAAATTTATTTTTCTGAAATAGATAATTCATCTAAATTGTTTTTATTATAATATTTATTGCTATGACATTTATATAAAATATAATTTTCTTGTTTTTAAAATATGCAATTTTTTCTAATAATAGATGGTTTCGAGGCTGTAGTCTTTTGTCCATGCTTTCATGGTAACGTTTTGGTTTTTATAAACTAAAAGTTAATTAAAAGTTTGAAATGGTATTAGATAATGTTTATTAAATTGATGGAGTGAGACTAGACTAATATTATGCTATAAGTTGGCAGTAATAATGTATGTTTTCATTAGTTCTGAGTTCTGAGGTAGATTCTAGATAAGAAAACAAATTCAAAAGTTATTAGCAGTACTATTACATTTATTTCTACATGTGTAAACCGTCAGTCAGTGCCGGATTTACCGTGGACAAGGCCCCAAGCAATCGATATTTTTGAGGCCCCTGTCAGAGTGAGGCCTCAAGCAGCTGCTTGTTTTGCTTTATGGTAAATCCGTCACTGCCATCAGTAGGTTTTTACACGTTTGCTTTGTACATATTTATAGATTATTTTTCATATAATATTCTTTTAGTAATATGGATATGAATTCAAATAGGACCTAAATAAGTTGTGAGGCTGTTTACATACACACAAGTGATCCAATCATTTAGTCTATACCATTACACTTGTCAAAAATTCTCTTTGTAAGCCTGTTGAAATCCATTTTTGTGAAATGTCTGTAAAATTCCAGTCTGAACTTAGTGTAGTGCTTACATGATACTCCATGTACTCCTCTGTAAGTACTTCTTTTTCCCAAATCCCGGTAAGCATTCTATGTAGCAAGCGGATTGTACTCTCCTTGACATATTTCCACATTTCTGCTCTGATTGAGAATTCACTGACTTTGGGATCCATTGTTCTGGTTCTACTTCTGAGAATCTTCCGTTTCTTCACAAATGAGTAATTTCCAAAATATTCTGCCAGGATTTCACATTCCTTTTTTATTTTAGATTTAATTAATTCATTAATACACTATGACTGACTCAGGACAAAAATATAGTTTGATTCTAGTTTTTGATGTTATTTTTATCTAACAGTTGTTACATAAAAAGCTGTTCCTCTTAAGTAATTTTTTTGTTACATCTTACAACTATTATTTCAACTTATCCCTTTCGTTTTTATTATTATTATTATATGACTAAATAAAGTTACAGTTCTTTTTGTTTTTCACGAATGTCCTGATCTTTTTAGTAATCAAATTTTGTATTTTATTGCACAATTTATTTGTACTTATAAACCCTTCCTGTAAGTTAAAATTTTACAAATTGTAAGCAATTTTTACATTCTGCTTAATATTTTTATTGACTTTTTCTACAATTAAATGTTAATTCCCTTCTATTTGTAATTTTGGCTTGAATCAACATTCTCAGATTATATAATTGACTATATATATATATATATATAATAATAATTATTATAATTTTAACCCCTCAATCAGATTAAATGTTTAATTTCTTTTAAGAAAAGTTGTTGACTGACATTTACTCTCTGTTAATATTTAAAACGATTTCCTTTGCTTAATTATGGTGACATTATAATATACATAAAAATATCTGTCTTAACTACTAATCATATACTAACTTACTAACTATTAAACATTAACATTAACAATTAATTTGGGTACTAATTATAATAGTTTATAAGCAAATTAACTGGTGGTGGATTTTGATGTATATTATTTATGTTGCTATAATAATAACCATTAATTTATGATTATAATCATTAAGTTTAATCAGAACCGCTGATGAATTTATTTGTTGATCAACAAGGTATTCAAAGAATTAACTAAAATCTGCTGATTGAGGTTAAGATAAATAGTTATTAATTATATGAGAAGCAGTTTGAGGGATGTTTTCTTTTTTCCCTTATGTGGATCATATTTTTTCTTTTTTAAGATGCTCGTAGTAGAATCCTTTAATGTAAAATGTAAGAACAAGATCATCTTGTTCATAAGTGACCGACTTCTTTATGTAAACCATTAATTTGGATTATTTCTCAGATATATTTAAATTTATTAACTGTTGATTTTTCCATATTTTTAATTGAATTTTTGTTATTTGTCATGAATTCTGCCTTATTGAAGGAAATTTATAGCCCTACTTTATCTATGATTTCTTTTGTGCTTTATTTGTTCTGCTACTGTGTGAGATTTTTCGAGAAAATTGCAGTGTTATTAGCAAAGGTTTGGCAGTTAATTCAAATAACTTTCAATTTCATACCCAGTTTTCACGATGTGTTCCAATTTTTTTATCTTCTCCCATTCTCTTACTTTTCTAAGACACAGTTAAAAAGAATTGGTGATAAATTATCTCTTTCCTTTACTCCTGTTTTAATTTTAAATTCTTCTGAGAATTCTCCCATGAACTTCTCTTATTATGATTCTATTTGTTATAATTGTAGAAATTAAATGGTTGTATATATTTCAGAATAATTATATGATATTTGAACTATTTTGTCCCAGTTCCTATTACCAAAGTTGTTACATCGTACAAGCCAGTGATTCTTTCAAATATATCGCTCTAGTACTCATTTAATCTACCAATACATTTCAATATTTCTGGTGTTATCACCTCCCAGTGCAAAAATATTTTATTTGTTCACTTCTATTCTGATGAGGCGAATGAATTATTTCTACTGATATTATTATAAAAATCTTTTTGCTTCTGTTAATAAACTTTTTTTTTCATCTTCATATTTTCATAATTAAATTGTGCTTTAATATATGTTAATTTTCATTGTGAATCGCCTTCAGCGTATTGTTGTAGCTCAAAAGTTTTACCTTTCATTCTTTTTTACAGTGAATTTAATGTATTTATATTCTGGAATTGATCGATTCCAAATGTTTAGGAAAATATTTTCCAAAAATGTTTCTCCTGTTTACATCATGTTAATTTGCTTATTATTCTGAATGTAAATTCAGTAAACTTTTATTATTTTTTAAAATCTTTTTCTGTTTCATGCCATTTTATTACTACATTATCATTTTACTGTTCCCCTCTTATCACAGATTGTATGGGTTTTATCTTTTTTCTAGATATTTAAATAATAACATTGAGCTGCAACTGTTCCAGCCCAGCAAACTGACTGTCCTTGAAACATTATATTGCCCTTTATTGGCCTAATAATTTTCAGAAGAGAATATGCTTCCATTCTTTTAGTACTACAGTTTTTTTATTTTAGCTTACATAGATAAATTATATTCTAATAAAAATTCAATTGTTTTTAAAATATATTGTAGAGATTGTTATTTGATGACAAGGTTGAAACGGTTTGGGTGTTGAAGCATGAAGCAGTATATGAAAGCTTCTAGAATGACTGGAAATGTTGAAACATAAAAACATAAATTTATTTTTGATTAGGAACTCTGTGTGTAATATATTATGATTGCCATATTTGCATAGTGTAAATAGTGACAATAATAGTAATATCTACTACTCTTTATTGTAATAAATTTGATAAATGCATTGGCATTAAATTTAATTCATTATAACTCAACATTTTTCAGTGTGAAAGCATTCATATCTGCCACATAAATGTAAATATTGTTCTGGTCGTGTGCTCCAGTTAGGGTGAGTTGTAAAAAGATTACAATTCAGTGTTGAATTAACAGTAACCAGCATAAATGTTTGGTACTCGAGTATGTAACATACTATCAGGTACCATTATCTGTGCTCTACTTTGTAGTGTACAGCGTACAATCGCAATGGATACCGAATGTTTCCTGCTTTTGCAGGGAATAGTACATATCAGCAAAAACAAATGTGCTCTGATTACAGAATACAAATGTATATATATATCTACGATATATTACACAATTATAATCTTACAAATAATGCTATACATGTTCTGCATGTAATTAATTTCATCGGCTGATATGTGATAAGCATAAATATGTTGTAATATTTCAATAAGTGAGTGCGCGACCCGTACGCGTTTTCAACCGCGTCGGATACCGGCCGTTTTATTTGATACGTGGTTAGGCATAAACCGTAAATGTGGTTACGCAAATGGTATAAGATGGGTGTTACTAATGTTAACACCCACGTGTATTTTGTGCTGTTTCTTTACAGGTACAACTACAGCAGTTCCATCAGCAACTCCCGATTGTCCACCCGAAACATAATTTTTTCAAACTTGTAATTTTTATTGTTTCAAAATAATTTTTCTTTATTTTATTTATTTTCCAGTTTTAATAGCATTGATAAAATTAAATTTTAATAAAAATACAATAACTGCTTTAATAAAGTTTTTTTTTAATTAAAAATATTTTTAAATACATAACTTTAAATTGTTTTTTATTTTTATTTTTTTTTAAAGAAATAACCTAATTTTATTATATAAGCGAATCTATTTTCATTAAGGGGGATATCATTTTTTATTTGTTTTAAAAATGATTTTTGAACATTGATTAATAAATAACTTTTATTTAACAATAATTACATTTTTTAAATATTTAAATAATTAAATTCATTATTAATCAATAAAGGGGGGATTCTCCACCTTCGCCTTTAACCCCATCCAGCAAGCTACAGTCACACTTCCTTCAGTTCATCGCTTCAGCAACAAGAGCATTAGTCCTCCCGATTATCCACCCAAGGGGAACACACTTTCTTCAAAATTATAATTTTTTAATATTTAGACTGTTCATTTAATTTTTCTTTTCACTAGAACTTAATTTACATTTAACATTTTTATTTTAATTTTAATAAAAGCTCATTTTAGTTATATTAATATAATTTTATTAAGTGAATTAAAATTTAACAGTAAAATTAATTATAAAGTTTGCTTTTTCAAAGCTATTTTAATTTAGATTTTGCAGATCAGTTTATTTAATTGGTAGTTAGAAAATAATTTTAAAATTAGTGTAATTAATGAAAATTACTTAATTTCTTTTTATCTTTTAATATATACTTTTTCATTAAGGGGGGGATATTCCACCCTGGCCCTTATCCTCTCAGCGATCTTCAGTCATCATCTACGTTCTTTAGCAACATTATTATATTTTTATTATGTGTTTTGCTTGAATCAGGGCAAGCTCAAAATCGGTAAATTAATTTGGTAAATAATTAATTTGTGAATACAATTTCAATCATTTTAGGACAAAGTCGTCCTACATTACTGTATATGTTGTCCACATATTTATCCTATGATTCTTATTTCATACTTTCTGTATGGAAGGATGTTATCTTAAACCACATGCACCACTCCGATACATTATTTATTTCTAATCCATGTTTACTTGGGCATTCATGGGCTGCTAATAAATTTCTCTGATAGTATTTAGTGAGCGAATGCAAACTTTTAACTGAAAATTGACTCTCTAATTTTGTCAATAAGTTAGTTTGAGAGTTTTTTGAACTGTTTAATTACAGTTTAACTATTAGTTCTAATATAATGATTAACAATTTTTTTTTTAATTCTGTATGTTGGATAAATGGTGTTGCTTTTTTTAGATCGATAAGTAAATATATACACAAGCTGTTTAAGGTCGATGTTTTCAACTCTTTTAAATCATAAAATTGAATTATAACATTGTTATAGAATAGCTATCAACTGGATAGTATGATTTTACTTAATGCTACTAAGTAAACAAAACATTTTTTCCTAACGGTAAATGTATAATTCTAACTTTGTTCTTTTTACTTTTTGTTGCAGGTACGACGACGATTACTTTCATAGGTTAAGAGTAAACAGCGTTAATGTGGGTGGCTTAACTAATTAGTTTTATAATAATAATAGAAACGAGGACTACTTACTTTGTAACCGGTGCGGCTTTTCTAGTAGGATTAAGTTTTTTTTAAGGTGTTTATTCGTTTTTGTTATGCTTTGTAAACATGTGTTTGTCAGAGTAAATTAGCATGTTAAAATAAGGAATAATCGCGCTCCTTTTCAAGTAGGATTAAGTTGTTTATTCAAGTATTTATATGTTGTTGTTTTGTTTTGTAAACATGTGTATGTTAGAGTAAATTAGCATGTTTATATTAATTAGCATGTTAGAATTAAGGAAAAATCGAGCTCCTTCTGTAGTAGGATTAAGTTTTTTTTCTGGGTATTTATATGTTGATGTTTTGTTTTGTATATATATGTGTATGTTAGAGGAAATTAGCATTAATGTATTAATTAGCTTGTTAGAATTAAAAAAATTGCGTTTCCCCAGTAGCCGCCTTAGCAGGTTGTAATTGTTTTTTTATTATGTAATTTGTGTTTTTACAGTTTCATTGTATTTTAAGTTAGAATTTATTATGTTAAGTCCATATTGCGTTTTTATTCCATACCTCCATTTCCTGTAGGCCCAATTATGAAGTGAGATGTTATTTTAAAAATGCTTTGTTACATTTATTTAATGTTAGATTAAGTGCATGCTGTTATGCCATGTTAACCTGAAGGAAATTTTCCCTAAGTACTGTTTTATTTATTATGCATGTATATTTCAAGTACTTCAAACTATAATTTTATCAATTGCGTTTATATTTGTACTAATTTTTTTTCAGTGTATTTAAATCATTTTCAGATATAGATGATTGTAATATTTTAACTAATCAATGATGAAAAAAGTTGTGTGAATGAAGAATATAAAAGGGAAAGTGAATTCCGATTTAATTTTTTTGTTATTATTATACTAATTTTTCTCGAGAGTGTTTCACGTTTGTTTCAGGCACAGAAAATTGTGATATTTTGAATTTAATGTTGGAACATCACACTTAGGTGACTCTTAGAAAATTGTGCATGTGATGATGATTGTATAATATGAAAAGGGTAATTTCAAAAGTCAAAATGATGATCAGATTAAGATTAACAGAATCAACATCTGGATTGCATGAGTGAGTATAATTTTAAATTTAATTATATTATAAGAAAACAATATAAAACCTCATGATCAGATTTCTTTTAGAAAATTAGTGAAGGTTTTGTTTTTGTAAAAGACAGTTATAATTTTGGACATCATTAATTAATACCTTATTTTTAGTTGTAAAAGAGTTGGTGCATTCACTATAGACACATTATATTAATCATATACGCATTTTAAATATGCATTTGCCAAAGTCCTTTACAAGGTCTATGTCACATTTAAGATGGCTCTTTCTTTTTCTGTTTAGCTTTCGGAACTACCGTAAAATATTACTACAGAGGATGATATGTACGAATGTGTTTTGTTGTTGTGTATTTTTTTTTTATTCTGTGTATTGTGTATATGTACTCGGTCGAGATTACAATTCATAAAAGCAGTTTTTTTATATATTTTTGTGGTATCTATCTACAACAAGGCTATTGTAATTGTTAGGTGAGATTTCAAAACTGAACATAGGATGTAAATTACTTCCACGAATAGACACTTATTCTTACTACAATAAGTTGTGTATAAATGTAATAAGGGGTAGGGGGAGTACAGTCAAAATAGAAAAATGGGGTAATGACCAAAAAAAAAGAATGACTTTATATAAAAATTGGGACAAACATAAGATCATAACTGTTAAAAAAAAGAATTTGGAAAAAAATAAATGGATAAAATTAAGAGAGGAAATAATTTTAAGCATAAAAGTGACTTGACATAGAAATAAGTCAACAGAATTACATATTTTACATTCACATTTAAACATTTTTTCCACTTAACTGATAGGTGGTACGATGAACTCTTTCGTCAGGATATGTCAGAGATGAAAACTTGTTTCCAGAGAGAATGGTGCCTAAGGATGCTCGCCGATTACTGCTGGAGAATGAAGAGCGATATATTCCTGAGTATGATTCAGAAGAAAAGTAAAGAAAAGCAGATATTAGGTAACGTAATATCATAATTTAGGCTATATAATTTTTTAATCTGGTTTTCTTTAAATATCCATTACTGAATACCCTGCCTTCCAATTTAATTTTGGTTTGCAGATTTGAAATTGCACAAAAAGTACTGTTTACCTTATTAAAAGCGTATAATTGGAATCGCATTTTTTTTTAGAACGGTGGGAATCGGCAAGTGTTGATGGTTATTTGTTTAAAATTTTCTTTAAATTTAACTATATTTCGTTTGTTGAAAAATTTATACGAATTGTTTATCTTTTATTTTATATGATCTGAAGAAGGGGGGTTATATGTATTTGAATGATTTATAGAAGTAAATGTTATGTAAAATCATGTCTGTTTAACACTTTTATTGAGTGGTAGGATATAAAAGTTATTTGAATTGAACAAAAAAAAACATGGTATATATTATAACCATTATTCTTTTAAATTATCAGTTGTCATTTTTGAGAAATAAGAAGATAAGACATATCATACCAAGCGGGGTAGTCTCACAAACCCACCAGTATATCCCGCCAATTATAACTATGGAAACAAAAAAAAATGGATCATAAGTGTGAATACAATTTCAATCATTTTAGGACAAAGTCGTCCTACATTACTGTATATGTTGTCCACATATTTATCCTATGATTCTTATTTCATACTTTCTGTATGGAAGGATGTTATCTTAAACCACATGCACCACCCGATACATTATTTATTTCTAATCCATGTTTACTTGGGCATTCATGGGCTGCTAATAAATTTCTCTGATAGTATTTAGTGAGCGAATGTAAACTTTTAACTGAAAATTGACTCTCTAATTTTGTCAATAAGTTAGTTTGAGAGTTTTTTTGAACTGTTAATTACAGTTTAACTATTAGTTCTAATATAATGATTAACAATTTTTTTTTTAATTCTGTATGTTGGATAAATGTTGTTGCTTTTTTTAGATCGATAAGTAAATATATACACAAGCTGTTTAAGGTCGATGTTTTCAACTCTTTTAAATCATAAAATTGAATTATAACATTGTTATAGAATAGCTATCAACTGGATAGTATGATTTTACTTAATGCTACTAAGTAAACAAAACATTTTTTCCTAACGGTAAATGTATAATTCTAACTTTGTTCTTTTTACTTTTTGTTGCAGGTACGACGACGATTACTTTCATAGGTTAAGAGTAAACAGCGTTAATGTGGGTGGCTTAACTAATTAGTTTTATAATAATAATAGAAACGAGGACTACTTACTTTGTAACCGGTGCGGCTTTTCTAGTAGGATTAAGTTTTTTTTAAGGTGTTTATTCGTTTTTGTTATGCTTTGTAAACATGTGTTTGTCAGAGTAAATTAGCATGTTAAAATAAGGAATAATCGCGCTCCTTTTCAAGTAGGATTAAGTTGTTTATTCAAGTATTTATATGTTGTTGTTTTGTTTTGTAAACATGTGTATGTTAGAGTAAATTAGCATGTTTATATTAATTGGCATGTTAGAATTAAGGAAAAATCGAGCTCCTTCTGTAGTAGGATTAAGTTTTTTTTCTGGGTATTTATATGTTGATGTTTTGTTTTGTATATATGTGTATGTTAGAGGAAATTAGCATTAATGTATTAATTAGCTTGTTAGAATTAAAAAAAGTGCGTTTCCCCAGTAGCCGCCTTAGCAGGTTGTAATTGTTTTTTTATTATGTAATTTGTGTTTTTACAGTTTCATTGTATTTTAAGTTAGAATTTATTATGTTAAGTCCATATTGCGTTTTTATTCCATACCTCCATTTCCTGTAGGCCCAATTATGAAGTGAGATGTTATTTTAAAAATGCTTTGTTACATTTATTTAATGTTAGATTAAGTGCATGCTGTTATGCCATGTTAACCTGAAGGAAATTTTCCCTAAGTACTGTTTTATTTATTATGCATGTATATTTCAAGTACTTCAAACTATAATTTTATCAATTGCGTTTATATTTGTACTAATTTTTTTTCAGTGTATTTAAATCATTTTCAGATATAGATGATGGTAATATTTTAACTAATCAATGATGAAAAATAGTTGTGTGAATTTAGAATATAAAAGGGAAAGTGAATTCCGATTTAATTTTTTTGTTATTATTATACTAATTTTTCTCGAGAGTGTTTCACGTTTGTTTCAGGCACAGAAAATTGTGATATTTTGAATTTAATGTTGGAACATCACACTTAGGTGACTCTTAGAAAATTGTGCATGTGATGCTGATTGTATAATATGAAAAGGGTAATTTCCAAAGTCAAAATGATGATCAGATTAAGATTAACAGAATCAACATCTGGATTGCATGAGTGAGTATAATTTTAAATTTAATTATATTATAAGAAAACAATATAAAACCTCATGATCAGATTTCTTTTAGAAAATTAGTGAAGGTTTTGTTTTTGTAAAAGACAGTTATAATTTTGGACATCATTAATTAATACCCTATTTTTAGTTGTAAAAGAGTTGGTGCATTCACTATAGACACATTATATTAATCATATACGCATTTTAAATATGCATTTGCCAAAGTCTTTTACAAGGTCTATGTCACATTTAAGATGGCTCATTCTTTTTCTGTTTAGCTTTCGGAACTACCGTAAAATATTACTACAGAGGATGATATGTACGAATGTGTTTTGTTGTTGTGTATTTTTTTTTTATTCTGTGTATTGTGTATATGTACTCGGTCGAGATTACAATTCATAAAAGCAGTTTTTTTATATATTTTTGTGGTATCTATCTACAACAAGGCTATTGTAATTGTTAGGTGAGATTTCAAAACTGAACATAGGATGTAAATTACTTCCACGAATAGACACTTATTCTTACTACAATAAGTTGTGTATAAATGTAATAAGGGGTAGGGGGAGTACAGTCAAAATAGAAAAATGGGGTAATGACCAAAAAAAAAGAATGACTTTATATAAAAATTGGGACAAACATAAGATCATAACTGTTAAAAAAAAGAATTTGGAAAAAAATAAATGGATAAAATTAAGAGAGGAAATAATTTTAAGCATAAAAGTGACTTGACATAGAAATAAGTCAACAGAATTACATATTTTACATTCACATTTAAACATTTTTTCCACTTAACTGATAGGTGGTACGATGAACTCTTTCGTCAGGATATGTCAGAGATGAAAACTTGTTTCCAGAGAGAATGGTGCCTAAAGATGCTCGCCGATTACTGCTGGAGAATGAAGAGCGATATTTTCCTGAGTATGATTCAGAAGAAAAGTAAAGAAAAGCAGATATTAGGTAACGTAATATCATAATTTAGGCTATATAATTTTTTAATCTGGTTTTCTTTAAATATCCATTACTGAATACCCTGCCTTCCAATTTAATTTTGGTTTGCAGATTTGAAATTGCACAAAAAGTACTGTTTACCTTATTAAAAGTGTATAATTGGAATCGCATTTTTTTTTAGAACGGTGGGAATCGGCAAGTGTTGATGGTTATTTGTTTAAAATTTTCTTTAAATTTAACTATATTTCGTTTGTTGAAAAATTTATACGAATTGTTTATCTTTTATTTTATATGATCTGAAGAAGGGGGGTTATATGTATTTGAATGATTTATAGAAGTAAATGTTATGTAAAATCATGTCTGTTTAACACTTTTATTGAGTGGTAGGATATAAAAGTTATTTGAATTGAACAAAAAAAAACATGGTATATATTATAACCATTATTCTTTTAAATTATCAGTTGTCATTTTTGAGAAATAAGAAGATAAGACATATCATACCAAGCGGGGTAGTCTCACAAACCCACCAGTATATCCCGCCAATTATAACTATGGAAACAAAAAAAAATGGATCATAAGTGTGAATACAATTTCAATCATTTTAGGACAAAGTCGTCCTACATTACTGTATATGTTGTCCACATATTTATCCTATGATTCTTATTTCATACTTTCTGTATGGAAGGATGTTATCTTAAACCACATGCACCACTCCGATACATTATTTATTTCTAATCCATGTTTACTTGGGCATTCATGGGCTGCTAATAAATTTCTCTGATAGTATTTAGTGAGCGAATGTAAACTTTTAACTGAAAATTGACTCTCTAATTTTGTCAATAAGTTAGTTTGAGAGTTTTTTTGAACTGTTCAATTACAGTTTAACTATTAGTTCCAATATAATGATTAACAATTTTTTTTTTAATTCTGTATGTTGGATAAATGGTGTTGCTTTTTTTAGATCGATAAGTAAATATATACACAAGCTGTTTAAGGTCGATGTTTTCATCTCTTTTAAATCATAAAATTTAATTATAACATTGTTTTAGAATAGCTATCAACTGGATAGTATGATTTTACTTAATGCTACTAAATAAACAAAACATTTTTTCCTAACGGTAAATGTATAATACTAACTTTGTTCTTTTTACTTTTTGTTGCAGGTACGACGACGATTACTTTCATAGGTTAAGAGTAAACAGCGTTAATGTGGGTGGCTTTACTAATTAGTTTTATAATAATAATAGAAACGAGGACTACTTACTTTGTAACCGGTGCGGCTTTTCTAGTAGGATTAAGTTTTTTTTAAGGTGTTTATTCGTTTTTGTTATGCTTTGTAAACATGTGTTTGTCAGAGTAAATTAGCATGTTAAAATAAGGAATAATCGCGCTCCTTTTCAAGTAGGATTAAGTTGTTTATTCAAGTATTTATATGTTGTTTTGTTTTGTAAACATGTGTATGTTAGAGTAAATTAGCATGTTTGTATTAATTAGCATGTTAGAATTAAGGAAAAATCGAGCTCCCTCTGTAGTAGGATTAAGTTTTTTTTCTGGGTATTTATATGTTGATGTTTTGTTTTGTATATATGTGTATGTTAGAGGAAATTAGCATTAATGTATTAATTAGCTTGTTAGAATTAAAAAAAGTGCGTTTCCCCAGTAGCCGCCTTAGCAGGTTGTAATTGTTTTTTTATTATGTAATTTGTGTTTTTACAGTTTCATTGTATTTTAAGTTAGAATTTATTATGTTAAGTCCATATTGCGTTTTTATTCCATACCTCCATTTCCTGTAGGCCCAATTATGAAGTGAGATGTTATTTTAAAAATGCTTTGTTACATTTATTTAATGTTAGATTAAGTGCATGCTGTTATGCCATGTTAACCTGAAGGAAATTTTCCCTAAGTACTGTTTTATTTATTATGCATGTATATTTCAAGTACTTCAAACTATAATTTTATCAATTGCGTTTATATTTGTACTAATTTTTTTTCAGTGTATTTAAATCATTTTCAGATATAGATGATGGTAATATTTTAACTAATCAATGATGAAAAATAGTTGTGTGAATTTAGAATATAAAAGGGAAAGTGAATTCCGATTTAATTTTTTTGTTATTATTATACTAATTTTTCTCGAGAGTGTTTCACGTTTGTTTCAGGCACAGAAAATTGTGATATTTTGAATTTAATGTTGGAACATCACACTTAGGTGACTCTTAGAAAATTGTGCATGTGATGCTGATTGTATAATATGAAAAGGGTAATTTCCAAAGTCAAAATGATGATCAGATTAAGATTAACAGAATCAACATCTGGATTGCATGAGTGAGTATAATTTTAAATTTAATTATATTATAAGAAAACAATATAAAACCTCATGATCAGATTTCTTTTAGAAAATTAGTGAAGGTTTTGTTTTTGTAAAAGACAGTTATAATTTTGGACATCATTAATTAATACCCTATTTTTAGTTGTAAAAGAGTTGGTGCATTCACTATAGACACATTATATTAATCATATACGCATTTTAAATATGCATTTGCCAAAGTCTTTTACAAGGTCTATGTCACATTTAAGATGGCTCATTCTTTTTCTGTTTAGCTTTCGGAACTACCGTAAAATATTACTACAGAGGATGATATGTACGAATGTGTTTTGTTGTTGTGTATTTTTTTTTTATTCTGTGTATTGTGTATATGTACTCGGTCGAGATTACAATTCATAAAAGCAGTTTTTTTATATATTTTTGTGGTATCTATCTACAACAAGGCTATTGTAATTGTTAGGTGAGATTTCAAAACTGAACATAGGATGTAAATTACTTCCACGAATATACACTTATTCTTACTACAATAAGTTGTGTATAAATGTAATAAGTGGTAGGGGGATTACAGTCAAAATAGAAAAATGGGGTAATGACCAAAAAAAAAAGAATGACTTTATATAAAAATTGGGACAAACATAAGATCATAACTGTTAAAAAAAAGAATTTGGAAAAAAATAAATGGATAAAATTAAGAGAGGAAATAATTTTAAGCATAAAAGTGACTTGACATAGAAATAAGTCAACAGAATTACATATTTTACATTCACATTTAAACATTTTTTCCACTTAACTGATAGGTGGTACGATGAACTCTTTCGTCAGGATATGTCAGAGATGAAAACTTGTTTCCAGAGAGAATGGTGCCTAAAGATGCTCGCCGATTACTGCTGGAGAATGAAGAGCGATATTTTCCTGAGTATGATTCAGAAGAAAAGTAAAGAAAAGCAGATATTAGGTAACGTAATATCATAATTTAGGCTATATAATTTTTTAATCTGGTTTTCTTTAAATATCCATTACTGAATACCCTGCCTTCCAATTTAATTTTGGTTTGCAGAATTGAAATTGCACAAAAAGTACTGTTTACCTTATTAAAAGCGTATAATTGGAATCGCATTTTTTTTTAGAACGGTGGGAATCGGCAAGTGTTGATGGTTATTTGTTTAAAATTTTCTATAAATTTAACTATATTTCGTTTGTTGAAAAATTTATACGAATTGTTTATCTTTTATTTTATATGATCTGAAGAAGGGGGGTTATATGTATTTGAATGATTTATAGAAGTAAATGTTATGTAAAATCATGTCTGTTTAACACTTTTATTGAGTGGTAGGATATAAAAGTTATTTGAATTGAGCAAAAAAAAACATGGTATATATTATAACCATTATTCTTTTAAATTATCAGTTGTCATTTTTGAGAAATAAGAAGATAAGACATATCATACCAAGCGGGGTAGTCTCACAAACCCACCAGTATATCCCGCCAATTATAACTATGGAAACAAAAAAAAAATGGATCATAAGTGTGAATACAATTTCAATCATTTTAGGACAAAGTCGTCCTACATTACTGTATATGTTGTCCACATATTTATCCTATGATTCTTATTTCATACTTTCTGTATGGAAGGATGTTATCTTAAACCACATGCACCACTCCGATACATTATTTATTTCTAATCCATGTTTACTTGGGCATTCATGGGCTGCTAATAAATTTCTCTGATAGTATTTGGTGAGCGAATGTAAACTTTTAACTGAAAATTGACTCTCTATTTTTGTCAATAAGTTAGTTTGAGAGTTTTTTTGAACTGTTCAATTACAGTTTAACTATTAGTTCCAATATAATGATTAACAATTTTTTTTTTAATTCTGTATGTTGGATAAATGGTGTTGCTTTTTTTAGATCGATAAGTAAATATATACACAAGCTGTTTAAGGTCGATGTTTTCATCTCTTTTAAATCATAAAATTTAATTATAACATTGTTTTAGAATAGCTATCAACTGGATAGTATGATTTTACTTAATGCTACTAAATAAACAAAACATTTTTTCCTAACGGTAAATGTATAATACTAACTTTGTTCTTTTTACTTTTTGTTGCAGGTACGACGACGATTACTTTCATACGTTAAGAGTAAACAGCGTTAATGTGGGTGGCTTTACTAATTAGTTTTATAATAATAATAGAAACGAGGACTACTTACTTTGTAACCGGTGCGGCTTTTCTAGTAGGATTAAGTTTTTTTTAAGGTGTTTATTCGTTTTTGTTATGCTTTGTAAACATGTGTTTGTCAGAGTAAATTAGCATGTTAAAATAAGGAATAATCGCGCTCCTTTTCAAGTAGGATTAAGTTGTTTATTCAAGTATTTATATGTTGTTGTTTTGTTTTGTAAACATGTGTATGTTAGAGTAAATTAGCATGTTTGTATTAATTAGCATGTTAGAATTAAGGAAAAATCGAGCTCCCTCTGTAGTAGGATTAAGTTTTTTTTCTGGGTATTTATATGTTGATGTTTTGTTTTGTATATATGTGTATGTTAGAGGAAATTAGCATTAATGTATTAATTAGCTTGTTAGAATTAAAAAAAGTGCGTTTCCCCAGTAGCCGCCTTAGCAGGTTGTAATTGTTTTTTTATTATGTAATTTGTGTTTTTACAGTTTCATTGTATTTTAAGTTAGAATTTATTATGTTAAGTCCATATTGCGTTTTTATTCCATACCTCCATTTCCTGTAGGCCCAATTATGAAGTGAGATGTTATTTTAAAAATGCTTTGTTACATTTATTTAATGTTAGATTAAGTGCATGCTGTTATGCCATGTTAACCTGAAGGAAATTTTCCCTAAGTACTGTTTTATTTATTATGCATGTATATTTCAAGTACTTCAAACTATAATTTTATCAATTGCGTTTATATTTGTACTAATTTTTTTTCAGTGTATTTAAATCATTTTCAGATATAGATGATGGTAATATTTTAACTAATCAATGATGAAAAATAGTTGTGTGAATTTAGAATATAAAAGGGAAAGTGAATTCCGATTTAATTTTTTTGTTATTATTATACTAATTTTTCTCGAGAGTGTTTCACGTTTGTTTCAGGCACAGAAAATTGTGATATTTTGAATTTAATGTTGGAACATCACACTTAGGTGACTCTTAGAAAATTGTGCATGTGATGCTGATTGTATAATATGAAAAGGGTAATTTCCAAAGTCAAAATGATGATCAGATTAAGATTAACAGAATCAACATCTGGATTGCATGAGTGAGTATAATTTTAAATTTAATTATATTATAAGAAAACAATATAAAACCTCATGATCAGATTTCTTTTAGAAAATTAGTGAAGGTTTTGTTTTTGTAAAAGACAGTTATAATTTTGGACATCATTAATTAATACCCTATTTTTAGTTGTAAAAGAGTTGGTGCATTCACTATAGACACATTATATTAATCATATACGCATTTTAAATATGCATTTGCCAAAGTCTTTTACAAGGTCTATGTCACATTTAAGATGGCTCATTCTTTTTCTGTTTAGCTTTCGGAACTACCGTAAAATATTACTACAGAGGATGATATGTACGAATGTGTTTTGTTGTTGTGTATTTTTTTTTTATTCTGTGTATTGTGTATATGTACTCGGTCGAGATTACAATTCATAAAAGCAGTTTTTTTATATATTTTTGTGGTATCTATCTACAACAAGGCTATTGTAATTGTTAGGTGAGATTTCAAAACTGAACATAGGATGTAAATTACTTCCACGAATATACACTTATTCTTACTACAATAAGTTGTGTATAAATGTAATAAGTGGTAGGGGGATTACAGTCAAAATAGAAAAATGGGGTAATGACCAAAAAAAAAAGAATGACTTTATATAAAAATTGGGACAAACATAAGATCATAACTGTTAAAAAAAAGAATTTGGAAAAAAATAAATGGATAAAATTAAGAGAGGAAATAATTTTAAGCATAAAAGTGACTTGACATAGAAATAAGTCAACAGAATTACATATTTTACATTCACATTTAAACATTTTTTCCACTTAACTGATAGGTGGTACGATGAACTCTTTCGTCAGGATATGTCAGAGATGAAAACTTGTTTCCAGAGAGAATGGTGCCTAAAGATGCTCGCCGATTACTGCTGGAGAATGAAGAGCGATATTTTCCTGAGTATGATTCAGAAGAAAAGTAAAGAAAAGCAGATATTAGGTAACGTAATATCATAATTTAGGCTATATAATTTTTTAATCTGGTTTTCTTTAAATATCCATTACTGAATACCCTGCCTTCCAATTTAATTTTGGTTTGCAGAATTGAAATTGCACAAAAAGTACTGTTTACCTTATTAAAAGCGTATAATTGGAATCGCATTTTTTTTTAGAACGGTGGGAATCGGCAAGTGTTGATGGTTATTTGTTTAAAATTTTCTATAAATTTAACTATATTTCGTTTGTTGAAAAATTTATACGAATTGTTTATCTTTTATTTTATATGATCTGAAGAAGGGGGGTTATATGTATTTGAATGATTTATAGAAGTAAATGTTATGTAAAATCATGTCTGTTTAACACTTTTATTGAGTGGTAGGATATAAAAGTTATTTGAATTGAGCAAAAAAAAACATGGTATATATTATAACCATTATTCTTTTAAATTATCAGTTGTCATTTTTGAGAAATAAGAAGATAAGACATATCATACCAAGCGGGGTAGTCTCACAAACCCACCAGTATATCCCGCCAATTATAACTATGGAAACAAAAAAAAAATGGATCATAAGTGTGAATACAATTTCAATCATTTTAGGACAAAGTCGTCCTACATTACTGTATATGTTGTCCACATATTTATCCTATGATTCTTATTTCATACTTTCTGTATGGAAGGATGTTATCTTAAACCACATGCACCACTCCGATACATTATTTATTTCTAATCCATGTTTACTTGGGCATTCATGGGCTGCTAATAAATTTCTCTGATAGTATTTGGTGAGCGAATGTAAACTTTTAACTGAAAATTGACTCTCTAATTTTGTCAATAAGTTAGTTTGAGAGTTTTTTTGAACTGTTTAATTACAGTTTAACTATTAGTTCTAATATAATGATTAACAATTTTTTTTTTAATTCTGTATGTTGGATAAATGGTGTTGCTTTTTTTAGATCGATAAGTAAATATATACACAAGCTGTTTAAGGTCGATGTTTTCAACTCTTTTAAATCATAAAATTTAATTATAACATTGTTTTAGAATAGCTATCAACTGGATAGTATGATTTTACTTAATGCTACTAAATAAACAAAACATTTTTTCCTAACGGTAAATGTATAATACTAACTTTGTTCTTTTTACTTTTTGTTGCAGGTACGACGACGATTACTTTCATAGGTTAAGAGTAAACAGCGTTAATGTGGGTGGCTTTACTAATTAGTTTTATAATAATAATAGAAACGAGGACTACTTACTTTGTAACCGGTGCGGCTTTTCTAGTAGGATTAAGTTTTTTTTAAGGTGTTTATTCGTTTTTGTTATGCTTTGTAAACATGTGTTTGTCAGAGTAAATTAGCATGTTAAAATAAGGAATAATCGCGCTCCTTTTCAAGTAGGATTAAGTTGTTTATTCAAGTATTTATATGTTGTTGTTTTGTTTTGTAAACATGTGTATGTTAGAGTAAATTAGCATGTTTGTATTAATTAGCATGTTAGAATTAAGGAAAAATCGAGCTCCTTCTGTAGTAGGATTAAGTTTTTTTTCTGGGTATTTATATGTTGATGTTTTGTTTTGTATATATGTGTATGTTAGAGGAAATTAGCATTAATGTATTAATTAGCTTGTTAGAATTAAAAAAAGTGCGTTTCCCCAGTAGCCGCCTTAGCAGGTTGTAATTGTTTTTTTATTATGTAATTTGTGTTTTTACAGTTTCATTGTATTTTAAGTTAGAATTTATTATGTTAAGTCCATATTGCGTTTTTATTCCATACCTCCATTTCCTGTAGGCCCAATTATGAAGTGAGATGTTATTTTAAAAATGCTTTGTTACATTTATTTAATGTTAGATTAAGTGCATGCTGTTATGCCATGTTAACCTGAAGGAAATTTTCCCTAAGTACTGTTTTATTTATTATGCATGTATATTTCAAGTACTTCAAACTATAATTTTATCAATTGCGTTTATATTTGTACTAATTTTTTTTCAGTGTATTTAAATCATTTTCAGATATAGATGATGGTAATATTTTAACTAATCAATGATGAAAAATAGTTGTGTGAATTTAGAATATAAAAGGGAAAGTGAATTCCGATTTAATTTTTTTGTTATTATTATACTAATTTTTCTCGAGAGTGTTTCACGTTTGTTTCAGGCACAGAAAATTGTGATATTTTGAATTTAATGTTGGAACATCACACTTAGGTGACTCTTAGAAAATTGTGCATGTGATGCTGATTGTATAATATGAGAAGGGTAATTTCAAAAGTCAAAATGATGATCAGATTAAGATTAACAGAATCAACATCTGGATTGCATGAGTGAGTATAATTTTAAATTTAATTATATTATAAGAAAACAATATAAAACCTCATGATCAGATTTCTTTTAGAAAATTAGTGAAGGTTTTGTTTTTGTAAAAGACAGTTATAATTTTGGACATCATTAATTAATACCTTATTTTTAGTTGTAAAAGAGTTGGTGCATTCACTATAGACACATTATATTAATCATATACGCATTTTAAATATGCATTTGCCAAAGTCCTTTACAAGGTCTATGTCACATTTAAGATGGCTCTTTCTTTTTCTGTTTAGCTTTCGGAACTACCGTAAAATATTACTACAGAGGATGATATGTACGAATGTGTTTTGTTGTTGTGTATTTTTTTTTTATTCTGTGTATTGTGTATATGTACTCGGTCGAGATTACAATTCATAAAAGCAGTTTTTTTATATATTTTTGTGGTATCTATCTACAACAAGGCTATTGTAATTGTTAGGTGAGATTTCAAAACTGAACATAGGATGTAAATTACTTCCACGAATAGACACTTATTCTTACTACAATAAGTTGTGTATAAATGTAATAAGGGGTAGGGGGAGTACAGTCAAAATAGAAAAATGGGGTAATGACCAAAAAAAAAGAATGACTTTATATAAAAATTGGGACAAACATAAGATCATAACTGTTAAAAAAAAGAATTTGGAAAAAAATAAATGGATAAAATTAAGAGAGGAAATAATTTTAAGCATAAAAGTGACTTGACATAGAAATAAGTCAACAGAATTACATATTTTACATTCACATTTAAACATTTTTTCCACTTAACTGATAGGTGGTACGATGAACTCTTTCGTCAGGATATGTCAGAGATGAAAACTTGTTTCCAGAGAGAATGGTGCCTAAGGATGCTCGCCGATTACTGCTGGAGAATGAAGAGCGATATATTCCTGAGTATGATTCAGAAGAAAAGTAAAGAAAAGCAGATATTAGGTAACGTAATATCATAATTTAGGCTATATAATTTTTTAATCTGGTTTTCTTTAAATATCCATTACTGAATACCCTGCCTTCCAATTTAATTTTGGTTTGCAGATTTGAAATTGCACAAAAAGTACTGTTTACCTTATTAAAAGCGTATAATTGGAATCGCATTTTTTTTTAGAACGGTGGGAATCGGCAAGTGTTGATGGTTATTTGTTTAAAATTTTCTTTAAATTTAACTATATTTCGTTTGTTGAAAAATTTATACGAATTGTTTATCTTTTATTTTATATGATCTGAAGAAGGGGGGTTATATGTATTTGAATGATTTATAGAAGTAAATGTTATGTAAAATCATGTCTGTTTAACACTTTTATTGAGTGGTAGGATATAAAAGTTATTTGAATTGAACAAAAAAAAACATGGTATATATTATAACCATTATTCTTTTAAATTATCAGTTGTCATTTTTGAGAAATAAGAAGATAAGACATATCATACCAAGCGGGGTAGTCTCACAAACCCACCAGTATATCCCGCCAATTATAACTATGGAAACAAAAAAAAATGGATCATAAGTGTGAATACAATTTCAATCATTTTAGGACAAAGTCGTCCTACATTACTGTATATGTTGTCCACATATTTATCCTATGATTCTTATTTCATACTTTCTGTATGGAAGGATGTTATCTTAAACCACATGCACCACCCGATACATTATTTATTTCTAATCCATGTTTACTTGGGCATTCATGGGCTGCTAATAAATTTCTCTGATAGTATTTAGTGAGCGAATGTAAACTTTTAACTGAAAATTGACTCTCTAATTTTGTCAATAAGTTAGTTTGAGAGTTTTTTTGAACTGTTAATTACAGTTTAACTATTAGTTCTAATATAATGATTAACAATTTTTTTTTTAATTCTGTATGTTGGATAAATGTTGTTGCTTTTTTTAGATCGATAAGTAAATATATACACAAGCTGTTTAAGGTCGATGTTTTCAACTCTTTTAAATCATAAAATTGAATTATAACATTGTTATAGAATAGCTATCAACTGGATAGTATGATTTTACTTAATGCTACTAAGTAAACAAAACATTTTTTCCTAACGGTAAATGTATAATTCTAACTTTGTTCTTTTTACTTTTTGTTGCAGGTACGACGACGATTACTTTCATAGGTTAAGAGTAAACAGCGTTAATGTGGGTGGCTTAACTAATTAGTTTTATAATAATAATAGAAACGAGGACTACTTACTTTGTAACCGGTGCGGCTTTTCTAGTAGGATTAAGTTTTTTTTAAGGTGTTTATTCGTTTTTGTTATGCTTTGTAAACATGTGTTTGTCAGAGTAAATTAGCATGTTAAAATAAGGAATAATCGCGCTCCTTTTCAAGTAGGATTAAGTTGTTTATTCAAGTATTTATATGTTGTTGTTTTGTTTTGTAAACATGTGTATGTTAGAGTAAATTAGCATGTTTATATTAATTGGCATGTTAGAATTAAGGAAAAATCGAGCTCCTTCTGTAGTAGGATTAAGTTTTTTTTCTGGGTATTTATATGTTGATGTTTTGTTTTGTATATATGTGTATGTTAGAGGAAATTAGCATTAATGTATTAATTAGCTTGTTAGAATTAAAAAAAGTGCGTTTCCCCAGTAGCCGCCTTAGCAGGTTGTAATTGTTTTTTTATTATGTAATTTGTGTTTTTACAGTTTCATTGTATTTTAAGTTAGAATTTATTATGTTAAGTCCATATTGCGTTTTTATTCCATACCTCCATTTCCTGTAGGCCCAATTATGAAGTGAGATGTTATTTTAAAAATGCTTTGTTACATTTATTTAATGTTAGATTAAGTGCATGCTGTTATGCCATGTTAACCTGAAGGAAATTTTCCCTAAGTACTGTTTTATTTATTATGCATGTATATTTCAAGTACTTCAAACTATAATTTTATCAATTGCGTTTATATTTGTACTAATTTTTTTTCAGTGTATTTAAATCATTTTCAGATATAGATGATGGTAATATTTTAACTAATCAATGATGAAAAATAGTTGTGTGAATTTAGAATATAAAAGGGAAAGTGAATTCCGATTTAATTTTTTTGTTATTATTATACTAATTTTTCTCGAGAGTGTTTCACGTTTGTTTCAGGCACAGAAAATTGTGATATTTTGAATTTAATGTTGGAACATCACACTTAGGTGACTCTTAGAAAATTGTGCATGTGATGCTGATTGTATAATATGAAAAGGGTAATTTCCAAAGTCAAAATGATGATCAGATTAAGATTAACAGAATCAACATCTGGATTGCATGAGTGAGTATAATTTTAAATTTAATTATATTATAAGAAAACAATATAAAACCTCATGATCAGATTTCTTTTAGAAAATTAGTGAAGGTTTTGTTTTTGTAAAAGACAGTTATAATTTTGGACATCATTAATTAATACCCTATTTTTAGTTGTAAAAGAGTTGGTGCATTCACTATAGACACATTATATTAATCATATACGCATTTTAAATATGCATTTGCCAAAGTCTTTTACAAGGTCTATGTCACATTTAAGATGGCTCATTCTTTTTCTGTTTAGCTTTCGGAACTACCGTAAAATATTACTACAGAGGATGATATGTACGAATGTGTTTTGTTGTTGTGTATTTTTTTTTTATTCTGTGTATTGTGTATATGTACTCGGTCGAGATTACAATTCATAAAAGCAGTTTTTTTATATATTTTTGTGGTATCTATCTACAACAAGGCTATTGTAATTGTTAGGTGAGATTTCAAAACTGAACATAGGATGTAAATTACTTCCACGAATAGACACTTATTCTTACTACAATAAGTTGTGTATAAATGTAATAAGGGGTAGGGGGAGTACAGTCAAAATAGAAAAATGGGGTAATGACCAAAAAAAAAGAATGACTATATAAAAATTGGGACAAACATAAGATCATAACTGTTAAAAAAAAGAATTTGGAAAAAAATAAATGGATAAAATTAAGAGAGGAAATAATTTTAAGCATAAAAGTGACTTGACATAGAAATAAGTCAACAGAATTACATATTTTACATTCACATTTAAACATTTTTTCCACTTAACTGATAGGTGGTACGATGAACTCTTTCGTCAGGATATGTCAGAGATGAAAACTTGTTTCCAGAGAGAATGGTGCCTAAAGATGCTCGCCGATTACTGCTGGAGAATGAAGAGCGATATTTTCCTGAGTATGATTCAGAAGAAAAGTAAAGAAAAGCAGATATTAGGTAACGTAATATCATAATTTAGGCTATATAATTTTTTAATCTGGTTTTCTTTAAATATCCATTACTGAATACCCTGCCTTCCAATTTAATTTTGGTTTGCAGATTTGAAATTGCACAAAAAGTACTGTTTACCTTATTAAAAGTGTATAATTGGAATCGCATTTTTTTTTAGAACGGTGGGAATCGGCAAGTGTTGATGGTTATTTGTTTAAAATTTTCTTTAAATTTAACTATATTTCGTTTGTTGAAAAATTTATACGAATTGTTTATCTTTTATTTTATATGATCTGAAGAAGGGGGGTTATATGTATTTGAATGATTTATAGAAGTAAATGTTATGTAAAATCATGTCTGTTTAACACTTTTATTGAGTGGTAGGATATAAAAGTTATTTGAATTGAACAAAAAAAAACATGGTATATATTATAACCATTATTCTTTTAAATTATCAGTTGTCATTTTTGAGAAATAAGAAGATAAGACATATCATACCAAGCGGGGTAGTCTCACAAACCCACCAGTATATCCCGCCAATTATAACTATGGAAACAAAAAAAAATGGATCATAAGTGTGAATACAATTTCAATCATTTTAGGACAAAGTCGTCCTACATTACTGTATATGTTGTCCACATATTTATCCTATGATTCTTATTTCATACTTTCTGTATGGAAGGATGTTATCTTAAACCACATGCACCACTCCGATACATTATTTATTTCTAATCCATGTTTACTTGGGCATTCATGGGCTGCTAATAAATTTCTCTGATAGTATTTAGTGAGCGAATGTAAACTTTTAACTGAAAATTGACTCTCTAATTTTGTCAATAAGTTAGTTTGAGAGTTTTTTTGAACTGTTCAATTACAGTTTAACTATTAGTTCCAATATAATGATTAACAATTTTTTTTTTAATTCTGTATGTTGGATAAATGGTGTTGCTTTTTTTAGATCGATAAGTAAATATATACACAAGCTGTTTAAGGTCGATGTTTTCATCTCTTTTAAATCATAAAATTTAATTATAACATTGTTTTAGAATAGCTATCAACTGGATAGTATGATTTTACTTAATGCTACTAAATAAACAAAACATTTTTTCCTAACGGTAAATGTATAATACTAACTTTGTTCTTTTTACTTTTTGTTGCAGGTACGACGACGATTACTTTCATAGGTTAAGAGTAAACAGCGTTAATGTGGGTGGCTTTACTAATTAGTTTTATAATAATAATAGAAACGAGGACTACTTACTTTGTAACCGGTGCGGCTTTTCTAGTAGGATTAAGTTTTTTTTAAGGTGTTTATTCGTTTTTGTTATGCTTTGTAAACATGTGTTTGTCAGAGTAAATTAGCATGTTAAAATAAGGAATAATCGCGCTCCTTTTCAAGTAGGATTAAGTTGTTTATTCAAGTATTTATATGTTGTTTTGTTTTGTAAACATGTGTATGTTAGAGTAAATTAGCATGTTTGTATTAATTAGCATGTTAGAATTAAGGAAAAATCGAGCTCCCTCTGTAGTAGGATTAAGTTTTTTTTCTGGGTATTTATATGTTGATGTTTTGTTTTGTATATATGTGTATGTTAGAGGAAATTAGCATTAATGTATTAATTAGCTTGTTAGAATTAAAAAAAGTGCGTTTCCCCAGTAGCCGCCTTAGCAGGTTGTAATTGTTTTTTTATTATGTAATTTGTGTTTTTACAGTTTCATTGTATTTTAAGTTAGAATTTATTATGTTAAGTCCATATTGCGTTTTTATTCCATACCTCCATTTCCTGTAGGCCCAATTATGAAGTGAGATGTTATTTTAAAAATGCTTTGTTACATTTATTTAATGTTAGATTAAGTGCATGCTGTTATGCCATGTTAACCTGAAGGAAATTTTCCCTAAGTACTGTTTTATTTATTATGCATGTATATTTCAAGTACTTCAAACTATAATTTTATCAATTGCGTTTATATTTGTACTAATTTTTTTTCAGTGTATTTAAATCATTTTCAGATATAGATGATGGTAATATTTTAACTAATCAATGATGAAAAATAGTTGTGTGAATTTAGAATATAAAAGGGAAAGTGAATTCCGATTTAATTTTTTTGTTATTATTATACTAATTTTTCTCGAGAGTGTTTCACGTTTGTTTCAGGCACAGAAAATTGTGATATTTTGAATTTAATGTTGGAACATCACACTTAGGTGACTCTTAGAAAATTGTGCATGTGATGCTGATTGTATAATATGAAAAGGGTAATTTCCAAAGTCAAAATGATGATCAGATTAAGATTAACAGAATCAACATCTGGATTGCATGAGTGAGTATAATTTTAAATTTAATTATATTATAAGAAAACAATATAAAACCTCATGATCAGATTTCTTTTAGAAAATTAGTGAAGGTTTTGTTTTTGTAAAAGACAGTTATAATTTTGGACATCATTAATTAATACCCTATTTTTAGTTGTAAAAGAGTTGGTGCATTCACTATAGACACATTATATTAATCATATACGCATTTTAAATATGCATTTGCCAAAGTCTTTTACAAGGTCTATGTCACATTTAAGATGGCTCATTCTTTTTCTGTTTAGCTTTCGGAACTACCGTAAAATATTACTACAGAGGATGATATGTACGAATGTGTTTTGTTGTTGTGTATTTTTTTTTTATTCTGTGTATTGTGTATATGTACTCGGTCGAGATTACAATTCATAAAAGCAGTTTTTTTATATATTTTTGTGGTATCTATCTACAACAAGGCTATTGTAATTGTTAGGTGAGATTTCAAAACTGAACATAGGATGTAAATTACTTCCACGAATATACACTTATTCTTACTACAATAAGTTGTGTATAAATGTAATAAGTGGTAGGGGGATTACAGTCAAAATAGAAAAATGGGGTAATGACCAAAAAAAAAAGAATGACTTTATATAAAAATTGGGACAAACATAAGATCATAACTGTTAAAAAAAAGAATTTGGAAAAAAATAAATGGATAAAATTAAGAGAGGAAATAATTTTAAGCATAAAAGTGACTTGACATAGAAATAAGTCAACAGAATTACATATTTTACATTCACATTTAAACATTTTTTCCACTTAACTGATAGGTGGTACGATGAACTCTTTCGTCAGGATATGTCAGAGATGAAAACTTGTTTCCAGAGAGAATGGTGCCTAAAGATGCTCGCCGATTACTGCTGGAGAATGAAGAGCGATATTTTCCTGAGTATGATTCAGAAGAAAAGTAAAGAAAAGCAGATATTAGGTAACGTAATATCATAATTTAGGCTATATAATTTTTTAATCTGGTTTTCTTTAAATATCCATTACTGAATACCCTGCCTTCCAATTTAATTTTGGTTTGCAGAATTGAAATTGCACAAAAAGTACTGTTTACCTTATTAAAAGCGTATAATTGGAATCGCATTTTTTTTTAGAACGGTGGGAATCGGCAAGTGTTGATGGTTATTTGTTTAAAATTTTCTATAAATTTAACTATATTTCGTTTGTTGAAAAATTTATACGAATTGTTTATCTTTTATTTTATATGATCTGAAGAAGGGGGGTTATATGTATTTGAATGATTTATAGAAGTAAATGTTATGTAAAATCATGTCTGTTTAACACTTTTATTGAGTGGTAGGATATAAAAGTTATTTGAATTGAACAAAAAAAAACATGGTATATATTATAACCATTATTCTTTTAAATTATCAGTTGTCATTTTTGAGAAATAAGAAGATAAGACATATCATACCAAGCGGGGTAGTCTCACAAACCCACCAGTATATCCCGCCAATTATAACTATGGAAACAAAAAAAAAATGGATCATAAGTGTGAATACAATTTCAATCATTTTAGGACAAAGTCGTCCTACATTACTGTATATGTTGTCCACATATTTATCCTATGATTCTTATTTCATACTTTCTGTATGGAAGGATGTTATCTTAAACCACATGCACCACTCCGATACATTATTTATTTCTAATCCATGTTTACTTGGGCATTCATGGGCTGCTAATAAATTTCTCTGATAGTATTTAGTGAGCGAATGTAAACTTTTAACTGAAAATTGACTCTCTAATTTTGTCAATAAGTTAGTTTGAGAGTTTTTTTGAACTGTTCAATTACAGTTTAACTATTAGTTCCAATATAATGATTAACAATTTTTTTTTTAATTCTGTATGTTGGATAAATGGTGTTGCTTTTTTTAGATCGATAAGTAAATATATACACAAGCTGTTTAAGGTCGATGTTTTCATCTCTTTTAAATCATAAAATTTAATTATAACATTGTTTTAGAATAGCTATCAACTGGATAGTATGATTTTACTTAATGCTACTAAATAAACAAAACATTTTTTCCTAACGGTAAATGTATAATACTAACTTTGTTCTTTTTACTTTTTGTTGCAGGTACGACGACGATTACTTTCATAGGTTAAGAGTAAACAGCGTTAATGTGGGTGGCTTTACTAATTAGTTTTATAATAATAATAGAAACGAGGACTACTTACTTTGTAACCGGTGCGGCTTTTCTAGTAGGATTAAGTTTTTTTTAAGGTGTTTATTCGTTTTTGTTATGCTTTGTAAACATGTGTTTGTCAGAGTAAATTAGCATGTTAAAATAAGGAATAATCGCGCTCCTTTTCAAGTAGGATTAAGTTGTTTATTCAAGTATTTATATGTTGTTTTGTTTTGTAAACATGTGTATGTTAGAGTAAATTAGCATGTTTGTATTAATTAGCATGTTAGAATTAAGGAAAAATCGAGCTCCCTCTGTAGTAGGATTAAGTTTTTTTTCTGGGTATTTATATGTTGATGTTTTGTTTTGTATATATGTGTATGTTAGAGGAAATTAGCATTAATGTATTAATTAGCTTGTTAGAATTAAAAAAAGTGCGTTTCCCCAGTAGCCGCCTTAGCAGGTTGTAATTGTTTTTTTATTATGTAATTTGTGTTTTTACAGTTTCATTGTATTTTAAGTTAGAATTTATTATGTTAAGTCCATATTGCGTTTTTATTCCATACCTCCATTTCCTGTAGGCCCAATTATGAAGTGAGATGTTATTTTAAAAATGCTTTGTTACATTTATTTAATGTTAGATTAAGTGCATGCTGTTATGCCATGTTAACCTGAAGGAAATTTTCCCTAAGTACTGTTTTATTTATTATGCATGTATATTTCAAGTACTTCAAACTATAATTTTATCAATTGCGTTTATATTTGTACTAATTTTTTTTCAGTGTATTTAAATCATTTTCAGATATAGATGATGGTAATATTTTAACTAATCAATGATGAAAAATAGTTGTGTGAATTTAGAATATAAAAGGGAAAGTGAATTCCGATTTAATTTTTTTGTTATTATTATACTAATTTTTCTCGAGAGTGTTTCACGTTTGTTTCAGGCACAGAAAATTGTGATATTTTGAATTTAATGTTGGAACATCACACTTAGGTGACTCTTAGAAAATTGTGCATGTGATGCTGATTGTATAATATGAAAAGGGTAATTTCCAAAGTCAAAATGATGATCAGATTAAGATTAACAGAATCAACATCTGGATTGCATGAGTGAGTATAATTTTAAATTTAATTATATTATAAGAAAACAATATAAAACCTCATGATCAGATTTCTTTTAGAAAATTAGTGAAGGTTTTGTTTTTGTAAAAGACAGTTATAATTTTGGACATCATTAATTAATACCCTATTTTTAGTTGTAAAAGAGTTGGTGCATTCACTATAGACACATTATATTAATCATATACGCATTTTAAATATGCATTTGCCAAAGTCTTTTACAAGGTCTATGTCACATTTAAGATGGCTCATTCTTTTTCTGTTTAGCTTTCGGAACTACCGTAAAATATTACTACAGAGGATGATATGTACGAATGTGTTTTGTTGTTGTGTATTTTTTTTTTATTCTGTGTATTGTGTATATGTACTCGGTCGAGATTACAATTCATAAAAGCAGTTTTTTTATATATTTTTGTGGTATCTATCTACAACAAGGCTATTGTAATTGTTAGGTGAGATTTCAAAACTGAACATAGGATGTAAATTACTTCCACGAATATACACTTATTCTTACTACAATAAGTTGTGTATAAATGTAATAAGTGGTAGGGGGATTACAGTCAAAATAGAAAAATGGGGTAATGACCAAAAAAAAAAGAATGACTTTATATAAAAATTGGGACAAACATAAGATCATAACTGTTAAAAAAAAGAATTTGGAAAAAAATAAATGGATAAAATTAAGAGAGGAAATAATTTTAAGCATAAAAGTGACTTGACATAGAAATAAGTCAACAGAATTACATATTTTACATTCACATTTAAACATTTTTTCCACTTAACTGATAGGTGGTACGATGAACTCTTTCGTCAGGATATGTCAGAGATGAAAACTTGTTTCCAGAGAGAATGGTGCCTAAAGATGCTCGCCGATTACTGCTGGAGAATGAAGAGCGATATTTTCCTGAGTATGATTCAGAAGAAAAGTAAAGAAAAGCAGATATTAGGTAACGTAATATCATAATTTAGGCTATATAATTTTTTAATCTGGTTTTCTTTAAATATCCATTACTGAATACCCTGCCTTCCAATTTAATTTTGGTTTGCAGAATTGAAATTGCACAAAAAGTACTGTTTACCTTATTAAAAGCGTATAATTGGAATTGCATTTTTTTTTAGAACGGTGGGAATCGGCAAGTGTTGATGGTTATTTGTTTAAAATTTTCTATAAATTTAACTATATTTCGTTTGTTGAAAAATTTATACGAATTGTTTATCTTTTATTTTATATGATCTGAAGAAGGGGGGTTATATGTATTTGAATGATTTATAGAAGTAAATGTTATGTAAAATCATGTCTGTTTAACACTTTTATTGAGTGGTAGGATATAAAAGTTATTTGAATTGAGCAAAAAAAAACATGGTATATATTATAACCATTATTCTTTTAAATTATCAGTTGTCATTTTTGAGAAATAAGAAGATAAGACATATCATACCAAGCGGGGTAGTCTCACAAACCCACCAGTATATCCCGCCAATTATAACTATGGAAACAAAAAAAAAATGGATCATAAGTGTGAATACAATTTCAATCATTTTAGGACAAAGTCGTCCTACATTACTGTATATGTTGTCCACATATTTATCCTATGATTCTTATTTCATACTTTCTGTATGGAAGGATGTTATCTTAAACCACATGCACCACTCCGATACATTATTTATTTCTAATCCATGTTTACTTGGGCATTCATGGGCTGCTAATAAATTTCTCTGATAGTATTTGGTGAGCGAATGTAAACTTTTAACTGAAAATTGACTCTCTATTTTTGTCAATAAGTTAGTTTGAGAGTTTTTTTGAACTGTTCAATTACAGTTTAACTATTAGTTCCAATATAATGATTAACAATTTTTTTTTTAATTCTGTATGTTGGATAAATGGTGTTGCTTTTTTTAGATCGATAAGTAAATATATACACAAGCTGTTTAAGGTCGATGTTTTCATCTCTTTTAAATCATAAAATTTAATTATAACATTGTTTTAGAATAGCTATCAACTGGATAGTATGATTTTACTTAATGCTACTAAATAAACAAAACATTTTTTCCTAACGGTAAATGTATAATACTAACTTTGTTCTTTTTACTTTTTGTTGCAGGTACGACGACGATTACTTTCATAGGTTAAGAGTAAACAGCGTTAATGTGGGTGGCTTTACTAATTAGTTTTATAATAATAATAGAAACGAGGACTACTTACTTTGTAACCGGTGCGGCTTTTCTAGTAGGATTAAGTTTTTTTTAAGGTGTTTATTCGTTTTTGTTATGCTTTGTAAACATGTGTTTGTCAGAGTAAATTAGCATGTTAAAATAAGGAATAATCGCGCTCCTTTTCAAGTAGGATTAAGTTGTTTATTCAAGTATTTATATGTTGTTTTGTTTTGTAAACATGTGTATGTTAGAGTAAATTAGCATGTTTGTATTAATTAGCATGTTAGAATTAAGGAAAAATCGAGCTCCCTCTGTAGTAGGATTAAGTTTTTTTTCTGGGTATTTATATGTTGATGTTTTGTTTTGTATATATGTGTATGTTAGAGGAAATTAGCATTAATGTATTAATTAGCTTGTTAGAATTAAAAAAAGTGCGTTTCCCCAGTAGCCGCCTTAGCAGGTTGTAATTGTTTTTTTATTATGTAATTTGTGTTTTTACAGTTTCATTGTATTTTAAGTTAGAATTTATTATGTTAAGTCCATATTGCGTTTTTATTCCATACCTCCATTTCCTGTAGGCCCAATTATGAAGTGAGATGTTATTTTAAAAATGCTTTGTTACATTTATTTAATGTTAGATTAAGTGCATGCTGTTATGCCATGTTAACCTGAAGGAAATTTTCCCTAAGTACTGTTTTATTTATTATGCATGTATATTTCAAGTACTTCAAACTATAATTTTATCAATTGCGTTTATATTTGTACTAATTTTTTTTCAGTGTATTTAAATCATTTTCAGATATAGATGATGGTAATATTTTAACTAATCAATGATGAAAAATAGTTGTGTGAATTTAGAATATAAAAGGGAAAGTGAATTCCGATTTAATTTTTTTGTTATTATTATACTAATTTTTCTCGAGAGTGTTTCACGTTTGTTTCAGGCACAGAAAATTGTGATATTTTGAATTTAATGTTGGAACATCACACTTAGGTGACTCTTAGAAAATTGTGCATGTGATGCTGATTGTATAATATGAAAAGGGTAATTTCCAAAGTCAAAATGATGATCAGATTAAGATTAACAGAATCAACATCTGGATTGCATGAGTGAGTATAATTTTAAATTTAATTATATTATAAGAAAACAATATAAAACCTCATGATCAGATTTCTTTTAGAAAATTAGTGAAGGTTTTGTTTTTGTAAAAGACAGTTATAATTTTGGACATCATTAATTAATACCCTATTTTTAGTTGTAAAAGAGTTGGTGCATTCACTATAGACACATTATATTAATCATATACGCATTTTAAATATGCATTTGCCAAAGTCTTTTACAAGGTCTATGTCACATTTAAGATGGCTCATTCTTTTTCTGTTTAGCTTTCGGAACTACCGTAAAATATTACTACAGAGGATGATATGTACGAATGTGTTTTGTTGTTGTGTATTTTTTTTTTATTCTGTGTATTGTGTATATGTACTCGGTCGAGATTACAATTCATAAAAGCAGTTTTTTTATATATTTTTGTGGTATCTATCTACAACAAGGCTATTGTAATTGTTAGGTGAGATTTCAAAACTGAACATAGGATGTAAATTACTTCCACGAATATACACTTATTCTTACTACAATAAGTTGTGTATAAATGTAATAAGTGGTAGGGGGATTACAGTCAAAATAGAAAAATGGGGTAATGACCAAAAAAAAAAGAATGACTTTATATAAAAATTGGGACAAACATAAGATCATAACTGTTAAAAAAAAGAATTTGGAAAAAAATAAATGGATAAAATTAAGAGAGGAAATAATTTTAAGCATAAAAGTGACTTGACATAGAAATAAGTCAACAGAATTACATATTTTACATTCACATTTAAACATTTTTTCCACTTAACTGATAGGTGGTACGATGAACTCTTTCGTCAGGATATGTCAGAGATGAAAACTTGTTTCCAGAGAGAATGGTGCCTAAAGATGCTCGCCGATTACTGCTGGAGAATGAAGAGCGATATTTTCCTGAGTATGATTCAGAAGAAAAGTAAAGAAAAGCAGATATTAGGTAACGTAATATCATAATTTAGGCTATATAATTTTTTAATCTGGTTTTCTTTAAATATCCATTACTGAATACCCTGCCTTCCAATTTAATTTTGGTTTGCAGAATTGAAATTGCACAAAAAGTACTGTTTACCTTATTAAAAGCGTATAATTGGAATCGCATTTTTTTTTAGAACGGTGGGAATCGGCAAGTGTTGATGGTTATTTGTTTAAAATTTTCTATAAATTTAACTATATTTCGTTTGTTGAAAAATTTATACGAATTGTTTATCTTTTATTTTATATGATCTGAAGAAGGGGGGTTATATGTATTTGAATGATTTATAGAAGTAAATGTTATGTAAAATCATGTCTGTTTAACACTTTTATTGAGTGGTAGGATATAAAAGTTATTTGAATTGAGCAAAAAAAAACATGGTATATATTATAACCATTATTCTTTTAAATTATCAGTTGTCATTTTTGAGAAATAAGAAGATAAGACATATCATACCAAGCGGGGTAGTCTCACAAACCCACCAGTATATCCCGCCAATTATAACTATGGAAACAAAAAAAAAATGGATCATAAGTGTGAATACAATTTCAATCATTTTAGGACAAAGTCGTCCTACATTACTGTATATGTTGTCCACATATTTATCCTATGATTCTTATTTCATACTTTCTGTATGGAAGGATGTTATCTTAAACCACATGCACCACTCCGATACATTATTTATTTCTAATCCATGTTTACTTGGGCATTCATGGGCTGCTAATAAATTTCTCTGATAGTATTTGGTGAGCGAATGTAAACTTTTAACTGAAAATTGACTCTCTAATTTTGTCAATAAGTTAGTTTGAGAGTTTTTTTGAACTGTTTAATTACAGTTTAACTATTAGTTCTAATATAATGATTAACAATTTTTTTTTTAATTCTGTATGTTGGATAAATGGTGTTGCTTTTTTTAGATCGATAAGTAAATATATACACAAGCTGTTTAAGGTCGATGTTTTCAACTCTTTTAAATCATAAAATTTAATTATAACATTGTTTTAGAATAGCTATCAACTGGATAGTATGATTTTACTTAATGCTACTAAATAAACAAAACATTTTTTCCTAACGGTAAATGTATAATACTAACTTTGTTCTTTTTACTTTTTGTTGCAGGTACGACGACGATTACTTTCATAGGTTAAGAGTAAACAGCGTTAATGTGGGTGGCTTTACTAATTAGTTTTATAATAATAATAGAAACGAGGACTACTTACTTTGTAACCGGTGCGGCTTTTCTAGTAGGATTAAGTTTTTTTTAAGGTGTTTATTCGTTTTTGTTATGCTTTGTAAACATGTGTTTGTCAGAGTAAATTAGCATGTTAAAATAAGGAATAATCGCGCTCCTTTTCAAGTAGGATTAAGTTGTTTATTCAAGTATTTATATGTTGTTGTTTTGTTTTGTAAACATGTGTATGTTAGAGTAAATTAGCATGTTTGTATTAATTAGCATGTTAGAATTAAGGAAAAATCGAGCTCCCTCTGTAGTAGGATTAAGTTTTTTTTCTGGGTATTTATATGTTGATGTTTTGTTTTGTATATATGTGTATGTTAGAGGAAATTAGCATTAATGTATTAATTAGCTTGTTAGAATTAAAAAAAGTGCGTTTCCCCAGTAGCCGCCTTAGCAGGTTGTAATTGTTTTTTTATTATGTAATTTGTGTTTTTACAGTTTCATTGTATTTTAAGTTAGAATTTATTATGTTAAGTCCATATTGCGTTTTTATTCCATACCTCCATTTCCTGTAGGCCCAATTATGAAGTGAGATGTTATTTTAAAAATGCTTTGTTACATTTATTTAATGTTAGATTAAGTGCATGCTGTTATGCCATGTTAACCTGAAGGAAATTTTCCCTAAGTACTGTTTTATTTATTATGCATGTATATTTCAAGTACTTCAAACTATAATTTTATCAATTGCGTTTATATTTGTACTAATTTTTTTTCAGTGTATTTAAATCATTTTCAGATATAGATGATGGTAATATTTTAACTAATCAATGATGAAAAATAGTTGTGTGAATTTAGAATATAAAAGGGAAAGTGAATTCCGATTTAATTTTTTTGTTATTATTATACTAATTTTTCTCGAGAGTGTTTCACGTTTGTTTCAGGCACAGAAAATTGTGATATTTTGAATTTAATGTTGGAACATCACACTTAGGTGACTCTTAGAAAATTGTGCATGTGATGCTGATTGTATAATATGAGAAGGGTAATTTCCAAAGTCAAAATGATGATCAGATTAAGATTAACAGAATCAACATCTGGATTGCATGAGTGAGTATAATTTTAAATTTAATTATATTATAAGAAAACAATATAAAACCTCATGATCAGATTTCTTTTAGAAAATTAGTGAAGGTTTTGTTTTTGTAAAAGACAGTTATAATTTTGGACATCATTAATTAATACCCTATTTTTAGTTGTAAAAGAGTTGGTGCATTCACTATAGACACATTATATTAATCATATACGCATTTTAAATATGCATTTGCCAAAGTCTTTTACAAGGTCTATGTCACATTTAAGATGGCTCATTCTTTTTCTGTTTAGCTTTCGGAACTACCGTAAAATATTACTACAGAGGATGATATGTACGAATGTGTTTTGTTGTTGTGTATTTTTTTTTTATTCTGTGTATTGTGTATATGTACTCGGTCGAGATTACAATTCATAAAAGCAGTTTTTTTATATATTTTTGTGGTATCTATCTACAACAAGGCTATTGTAATTGTTAGGTGAGATTTCAAAACTGAACATAGGATGTAAATTACTTCCACGAATATACACTTATTCTTACTACAATAAGTTGTGTATAAATGTAATAAGTGGTAGGGGGATTACAGTCAAAATAGAAAAATGGGGTAATGACCAAAAAAAAAAGAATGACTTTATATAAAAATTGGGACAAACATAAGATCATAACTGTTAAAAAAAAGAATTTGGAAAAAAATAAATGGATAAAATTAAGAGAGGAAATAATTTTAAGCATAAAAGTGACTTGACATAGAAATAAGTCAACAGAATTACATATTTTACATTCACATTTAAACATTTTTTCCACTTAACTGATAGGTGGTACGATGAACTCTTTCGTCAGGATATGTCAGAGATGAAAACTTGTTTCCAGAGAGAATGGTGCCTAAAGATGCTCGCCGATTACTGCTGGAGAATGAAGAGCGATATTTTCCTGAGTATGATTCAGAAGAAAAGTAAAGAAAAGCAGATATTAGGTAACGTAATATCATAATTTAGGCTATATAATTTTTTAATCTGGTTTTCTTTAAATATCCATTACTGAATACCCTGCCTTCCAATTTAATTTTGGTTTGCAGAATTGAAATTGCACAAAAAGTACTGTTTACCTTATTAAAAGCGTATAATTGGAATCGCAATTTTTTTTAGAACGGTGGGAATCGGCAAGTGTTGATGGTTATTTGTTTAAAATTTTCTATAAATTTAACTATATTTCGTTTGTTGAAAAATTTATACGAATTGTTTATCTTTTATTTTATATGATCTGAAGAAGGGGGGTTATATGTATTTGAATGATTTATAGAAGTAAATGTTATGTAAAATCATGTCTGTTTAACACTTTTATTGAGTGGTAGGATATAAAAGTTATTTGAATTGAGCAAAAAAAAACATGGTATATATTATAACCATTATTCTTTTAAATTATCAGTTGTCATTTTTGAGAAATAAGAAGATAAGACATATCATACCAAGCGGGGTAGTCTCACAAACCCACCAGTATATCCCGCCAATTATGACTATGGAAACAAAAAAAAAATGGATCATAAGTGTGAATACAATTTCAATCATTTTAGGACAAAGTCGTCCTACATTACTGTATATGTTGTCCACATATTTATCCTATGATTCTTATTTCATACTTTCTGTATGGAAGGATGTTATCTTAAACCACATGCACCACTCCGATACATTATTTATTTCTAATCCATGTTTACTTGGGCATTCATGGGCTGCTAATAAATTTCTCTGATAGTATTTGGTGAGCGAATGTAAACTTTTAACTGAAAATTGACTCTCTAATTTTGTCAATAAGTTAGTTTGAGAGTTTTTTTGAACTGTTTAATTACAGTTTAACTATTAGTTCTAATATAATGATTAACAATTTTTTTTTTAATTCTGTATGTTGGATAAATGGTGTTGCTTTTTTTAGATCGATAAGTAAATATATACACAAGCTGTTTAAGGTCGATGTTTTCAACTCTTTTAAATCATAAAATTTAATTATAACATTGTTTTAGAATAGCTATCAACTGGATAGTATGATTTTACTTAATGCTACTAAATAAACAAAACATTTTTTCCTAACGGTAAATGTATAATACTAACTTTGTTCTTTTTACTTTTTGTTGCAGGTACGACGACGATTACTTTCATAGGTTAAGAGTAAACAGCGTTAATGTGGGTGGCTTTACTAATTAGTTTTATAATAATAATAGAAACGAGGACTACTTACTTTGTAACCGGTGCGGCTTTTCTAGTAGGATTAAGTTTTTTTTAAGGTGTTTATTCGTTTTTGTTATGCTTTGTAAACATGTGTTTGTCAGAGTAAATTAGCATGTTAAAATAAGGAATAATCGCGCTCCTTTTCAAGTAGGATTAAGTTGTTTATTCAAGTATTTATATGTTGTTGTTTTGTTTTGTAAACATGTGTATGTTAGAGTAAATTAGCATGTTTGTATTAATTAGCATGTTAGAATTAAGGAAAAATCGAGCTCCTTCTGTAGTAGGATTAAGTTTTTTTTCTGGGTATTTATATGTTGATGTTTTGTTTTGTATATATGTGTATGTTAGAGGAAATTAGCATTAATGTATTAATTAGCTTGTTAGAATTAAAAAAAGTGCGTTTCCCCAGTAGCCGCCTTAGCAGGTTGTAATTGTTTTTTTATTATGTAATTTGTGTTTTTACAGTTTCATTGTATTTTAAGTTAGAATTTATTATGTTAAGTCCATATTGCGTTTTTATTCCATACCTCCATTTCCTGTAGGCCCAATTATGAAGTGAGATGTTATTTTAAAAATGCTTTGTTACATTTATTTAATGTTAGATTAAGTGCATGCTGTTATGCCATGTTAACCTGAAGGAAATTTTCCCTAAGTACTGTTTTATTTATTATGCATGTATATTTCAAGTACTTCAAACTATAATTTTATCAATTGCGTTTATATTTGTACTAATTTTTTTTCAGTGTATTTAAATCATTTTCAGATATAGATGATGGTAATATTTTAACTAATCAATGATGAAAAATAGTTGTGTGAATTTAGAATATAAAAGGGAAAGTGAATTCCGATTTAATTTTTTTGTTATTATTATACTAATTTTTCTCGAGAGTGTTTCACGTTTGTTTCAGGCACAGAAAATTGTGATATTTTGAATTTAATGTTGGAACATCACACTTAGGTGACTCTTAGAAAATTGTGCATGTGATGCTGATTGTATAATATGAGAAGGGTAATTTCAAAAGTCAAAATGATGATCAGATTAAGATTAACAGAATCAACATCTGGATTGCATGAGTGAGTATAATTTTAAATTTAATTATATTATAAGAAAACAATATAAAACCTCATGATCAGATTTCTTTTAGAAAATTAGTGAAGGTTTTGTTTTTGTAAAAGACAGTTATAATTTTGGACATCATTAATTAATACCCTATTTTTAGTTGTAAAAGAGTTGGTGCATTCACTATAGACACATTATATTAATCATATACGCATTTTAAATATGCATTTGCCAAAGTCTTTTACAAGGTCTATGTCACATTTAAGATGGCTCATTCTTTTTCTGTTTAGCTTTCGGAACTACCGTAAAATATTACTACAGAGGATGATATGTACGAATGTGTTTTGTTGTTGTGTATTTTTTTTTTATTCTGTGTATTGTGTATATGTACTCGGTCGAGATTACAATTCATAAAAGCAGTTTTTTTATATATTTTTGTGGTATCTATCTACAACAAGGCTATTGTAATTGTTAGGTGAGATTTCAAAACTGAACATAGGATGTAAATTACTTCCACGAATAGACACTTATTCTTACTACAATAAGTTGTGTATAAATGTAATAAGTGGTAGGGGGATTACAGTCAAAATAGAAAAATGGGGTAATGACCAAAAAAAAAAGAATGACTTTATATAAAAATTGGGACAAACATAAGATCATAACTGTTAAAAAAAAGAATTTGGAAAAAAATAAATGGATAAAATTAAGAGAGGAAATAATTTTAAGCATAAAAGTGACTTGACATAGAAATAAGTCAACCGAATTACATATTTTACATTCACATTTAAACATTTTTTCCACTTAACTGATAGGTGGTACGATGAACTCTTTCGTCAGGATATGTCAGAGATGAAAACTTGTTTCCAGAGAGAATGGTGCCTAAAGATGCTCGCCGATTACTGCTGGAGAATGAAGAGCGATATATTCCTGAGTATGATTCAGAAGAAAAGTAAAGAAAAGCAGATATTAGGTAACGTAATATCATAATTTAGGCTATATAATTTTTTAATCTGGTTTTCTTTAAATATCCATTACTGAATACCCTGCCTTCCAATTTAATTTTGGTTTGCAGAATTGAAATTGCACAAAAAGTACTGTTTACCTTATTAAAAGCGTATAATTGGAATCGCATTTTTTTTTAGAACGGTGGGAATCGGCAAGTGTTGATGGTTATTTGTTTAAAATTTTCTTTAAATTTAACTATATTTCGTTTGTTGAAAAATTTATACGAATTGTTTATCTTTTATTTTATATGATCTGAAGAAGGGGGGTTATATGTATTTGAATGATTTATAGAAGTAAATGTTATGTAAAATCATGTCTGTTTAACACTTTTATTGAGTGGTAGGATATAAAAGTTATTTGAATTGCACAAAAAAAACATGGTATATATTATAACCATTATTCTTTTAAATTATCAGTTGTCATTTTTGAGAAATAAGAAGATAAGACATATCATACCAAGCGGGGTAGTCTCACAAACCCACCAGTATATCCCGCCAATAATAACTATGGAAACAAAAAAAAATGGATCACAAGTGTGAATACAATTTCAATCATTTTAGGACAAAGTCGTCCTACATTACTGTATATGTTGTCCACATATTTATCCTATGATTCTTATTTCATACTTTCTGTATGGAAGGATGTTATCTTAAACCACATGCACCACTCCGATACATTATTTATTTCTAATCCATGTTTACTTGGGCATTCATGGGCTGCTGATAAATTTCGCTGATAGTATTTAGTGAGCGAATGTAAACTTTTAACTGAAAATTGACTCTCTATTTTTGTCAATAAGTTAGTTTGAGAGTTTTTTTGAACTGTTCAATTACAGTTTAACTATTAGTTCCAATATAATGATTAACAATTTTTTTTTTAATTCTGTATGTTGGATAAATGGTGTTGCTTTTTTTAGATCGATAAGTAAATATATACACAAGCTGTTTAAGGTCGATGTTTTCATCTCTTTTAAATCATAAAATTTAATTATAACATTGTTTTAGAATAGCTATCAACTGGATAGTATGATTTTACTTAATGCTACTAAATAAACAAAACATTTTTTCCTAACGGTAAATGTATAATACTAACTTTGTTCTTTTTACTTTTTGTTGCAGGTACGACGACGATTACTTTCATAGGTTAAGAGTAAACAGCGTTAATGTGGGTGGCTTTACTAATTAGTTTTATAATAATAATAGAAACGAGGACTACTTACTTTGTAACCGGTGCGGCTTTTCTAGTAGGATTAAGTTTTTTTTAAGGTGTTTATTCGTTTTTGTTATGCTTTGTAAACATGTGTTTGTCAGAGTAAATTAGCATGTTAAAATAAGGAATAATCGCGCTCCTTTTCAAGTAGGATTAAGTTGTTTATTCAAGTATTTATATGTTGTTGTTTTGTTTTGTAAACATGTGTATGTTAGAGTAAATTAGCATGTTTGTATTAATTAGCATGTTAGAATTAAGGAAAAATCGAGCTCCTTCTGTAGTAGGATTAAGTTTTTTTTCTGGGTATTTATATGTTGATGTTTTGTTTTGTATATATGTGTATGTTAGAGGAAATTAGTGCGTTTCCCCAGTAGCCGCCTTAGCAGGTTGTAATTGTTTTTTTATTATGTAATTTGTGTTTTTACAGTTTCATTGTATTTTAAGTTAGAATTTATTATGTTAAGTCCATATTGCGTTTTTATTCCATACCTCCATTTCCTGTAGGCCCAATTATGAAGTGAGATGTTATTTTAAAAATGCTTTGTTACATTTATTTAATGTTAGATTAAGTGCATGCTGTTATGCCATGTTAACCTGAAGGAAATTTTCCCTAAGTACTGTTTTATTTATTATGCATGTATATTTCAAGTACTTCAAACTATAATTTTATCAATTGCGTTTATATTTGTACTAATTTTTTTTCAGTGTATTTAAATCATTTTCAGATATAGATGATGGTAATATTTTAACTAATCAATGATGAAAAATAGTTGTGTGAATTTAGAATATAAAAGGGAAAGTGAATTCCGATTTAATTTTTTTGTTATTATTATACTAATTTTTCTCGAGAGTGTTTCACGTTTGTTTCAGGCACAGAAAATTGTGATATTTTGAATTTAATGTTGGAACATCACACTTAGGTGACTCTTAGAAAATTGTGCATGTGATGCTGATTGTATAATATGAGAAGGGTAATTTCAAAAGTCAAAATGATGATCAGATTAAGATTAACAGAATCAACATCTGGATTGCATGAGTGAGTATAATTTTAAATTTAATTATATTATAAGAAAACAATATAAAACCTCATGATTAGATTTCTTTTAGAAAATTAGTGAAGGTTTTGTTTTTGTAAAAGACAGTTATAATTTTGGACATCATTAATTAATACCCTATTTTTAGTTGTAAAAGAGTTGGTGCATTCACTATAGACACATTATATTAATCATATACGCATTTTAAATATGCATTTGCCAAAGTCTTTTACAAGGTCTATGTCACATTTAAGATGGCTCATTCTTTTTCTGTTTAGCTTTCGGAACTACCGTAAAATATTACTACAGAGGATGATATGTACGAATGTGTTTTGTTGTTGTGTATTTTTTTTTTATTCTGTGTATTGTGTATATGTACTCGGTCGAGATTACAATTCATAAAAGCAGTTTTTTTATATATTTTTGTGGTATCTATCTACAACAAGGCTATTGTAATTGTTAGGTGAGATTTCAAAACTGAACATAGGATGTAAATTACTTCCACGAATAGACACTTATTCTTACTACAATAAGTTGTGTATAAATGTAATAAGTGGTAGGGGGATTACAGTCAAAATAGAAAAATGGGGTAATGACCAAAAAAAAAAGAATGACTTTATATAAAAATTGGGACAAACATAAGATCATAACTGTTAAAAAAAAGAATTTGGAAAAAAATAAATGGATAAAATTAAGAGAGGAAATAATTTTAAGCATAAAAGTGACTTGACATAGAAATAAGTCAACCGAATTACATATTTTACATTCACATTTAAACATTTTTTCCACTTAACTGATAGGTGGTACGATGAACTCTTTCGTCAGGATATGTCAGAGATGAAAACTTGTTTCCAGAGAGAATGGTGCCTAAAGATGCTCGCCGATTACTGCTGGAGAATGAAGAGCGATATATTCCTGAGTATGATTCAGAAGAAAAGTAAAGAAAAGCAGATATTAGGTAACGTAATATCATAATTTAGGCTATATAATTTTTTAATCTGGTTTTCTTTAAATATCCATTACTGAATACCCTGCCTTCCAATTTAATTTTGGTTTGCAGAATTGAAATTGCACAAAAAGTACTGTTTACCTTATTAAAAGCGTATAATTGGAATCGCATTTTTTTTTAGAACGGTGGGAATCGGCAAGTGTTGATGGTTATTTGTTTAAAATTTTCTTTAAATTTAACTATATTTCGTTTGTTGAAAAATTTATACGAATTGTTTATCTTTTATTTTATATGATCTGAAGAAGGGGGGTTATATGTATTTGAATGATTTATAGAAGTAAATGTTATGTAAAATCATGTCTGTTTAACACTTTTATTGAGTGGTAGGATATAAAAGTTATTTGAATTGCACAAAAAAAAACATGGTATATATTATAACCATTATTCTTTTAAATTATCAGTTGTCATTTTTGAGAAATAAGAAGATAAGACATATCATACCAAGCGGGGTAGTCTCACAAACCCACCAGTATATCCCGCCAATAATAACTATGGAAACAAAAAAAAATGGATCACAAGTGTGAATACAATTTCAATCATTTTAGGACAAAGTCGTCCTACATTACTGTATATGTTGTCCACATATTTATCCTATGATTCTTATTTCATACTTTCTGTATGGAAGGATGTTATCTTAAACCACATGCACCACTCCGATACATTATTTATTTCTAATCCATGTTTACTTGGGCATTCATGGGCTGCTGATAAATTTCGCTGATAGTATTTAGTGAGCGAATGTAAACTTTTAACTGAAAATTGACTCTCTATTTTTGTCAATAAGTTAGTTTGAGAGTTTTTTTGAACTGTTCAATTACAGTTTAACTATTAGTTCCAATATAATGATTAACAATTTTTTTTTTAATTCTGTATGTTGGATAAATGGTGTTGCTTTTTTTAGATCGATAAGTAAATATATACACAAGCTGTTTAAGGTCGATGTTTTCATCTCTTTTAAATCATAAAATTTAATTATAACATTGTTTTAGAATAGCTATCAACTGGATAGTATGATTTTACTTAATGCTACTAAATAAACAAAACATTTTTTCCTAACGGTAAATGTATAATACTAACTTTGTTCTTTTTACTTTTTGTTGCAGGTACGACGACGATTACTTTCATAGGTTAAGAGTAAACAGCGTTAATGTGGGTGGCTTTACTAATTAGTTTTATAATAATAATAGAAACGAGGACTACTTACTTTGTAACCGGTGCGGCTTTTCTAGTAGGATTAAGTTTTTTTTAAGGTGTTTATTCGTTTTTGTTATGCTTTGTAAACATGTGTTTGTCAGAGTAAATTAGCATGTTAAAATAAGGAATAATCGCGCTCCTTTTCAAGTAGGATTAAGTTGTTTATTCAAGTATTTATATGTTGTTGTTTTGTTTTGTAAACATGTGTATGTTAGAGTAAATTAGCATGTTTGTATTAATTAGCATGTTAGAATTAAGGAAAAATCGAGCTCCTTCTGTAGTAGGATTAAGTTTTTTTTCTGGGTATTTATATGTTGATGTTTTGTTTTGTATATATGTGTATGTTAGAGGAAATTAGTGCGTTTCCCCAGTAGCCGCCTTAGCAGGTTGTAATTGTTTTTTTATTATGTAATTTGTGTTTTTACAGTTTCATTGTATTTTAAGTTAGAATTTATTATGTTAAGTCCATATTGCGTTTTTATTCCATACCTCCATTTCCTGTAGGCCCAATTATGAAGTGAGATGTTATTTTAAAAATGCTTTGTTACATTTATTTAATGTTAGATTAAGTGCATGCTGTTATGCCATGTTAACCTGAAGGAAATTTTCCCTAAGTACTGTTTTATTTATTATGCATGTATATTTCAAGTACTTCAAACTATAATTTTATCAATTGCGTTTATATTTGTACTAATTTTTTTTCAGTGTATTTAAATCATTTTCAGATATAGATGATGGTAATATTTTAACTAATCAATGATGAAAAATAGTTGTGTGAATTTAGAATATAAAAGGGAAAGTGAATTCCGATTTAATTTTTTTGTTATTATTATACTAATTTTTCTCGAGAGTGTTTCACGTTTGTTTCAGGCACAGAAAATTGTGATATTTTGAATTTAATGTTGGAACATCACACTTAGGTGACTCTTAGAAAATTGTGCATGTGATGCTGATTGTATAATATGAAAAGGGTAATTTCAAAAGTCAAAATGATGATCAGATTAAGATTAACAGAATCAACATCTGGATTGCATGAGTGAGTATAATTTTAAATTTAATTATATTATAAGAAAACAATATAAAACCTCATGATCAGATTTCTTTTAGAAAATTAGTGAAGGTTTTGTTTTTGTAAAAGACAGTTATAATTTTGGACATCATTAATTAATACCCTATTTTTAGTTGTAAAAGAGTTGGTGCATTCACTATAGACACATTATATTAATCATATACGCATTTTAAATATGCATTTGCCAAAGTCTTTTACAAGGTCTATGTCACATTTAAGATGGCTCATTCTTTTTCTGTTTAGCTTTCGGAACTACCGTAAAATATTACTACAGAGGATGATATGTACGAATGTGTTTTGTTGTTGTGTATTTTTTTTTTATTCTGTGTATTGTGTATATGTACTCGGTCGAGATTACAATTCATAAAAGCAGTTTTTTTATATATTTTTGTGGTATCTATCTACAACAAGGCTATTGTAATTGTTAGGTGAGATTTCAAAACTGAACATAGGATGTAAATTACTTCCACGAATAGACACTTATTCTTACTACAATAAGTTGTGTATAAATGTAATAAGTGGTAGGGGGATTACAGTCAAAATAGAAAAATGGGGTAATGACCAAAAAAAAAAGAATGACTTTATATAAAAATTGGGACAAACATAAGATCATAACTGTTAAAAAAAAGAATTTGGAAAAAAATAAATGGATAAAATTAAGAGAGGAAATAATTTTAAGCATAAAAGTGACTTGACATAGAAATAAGTCAACCGAATTACATATTTTACATTCACATTTAAACATTTTTTCCACTTAACTGATAGGTGGTACGATGAACTCTTTCGTCAGGATATGTCAGAGATGAAAACTTGTTTCCAGAGAGAATGGTGCCTAAAGATGCTCGCCGATTACTGCTGGAGAATGAAGAGCGATATATTCCTGAGTATGATTCAGAAGAAAAGTAAAGAAAAGCAGATATTAGGTAACGTAATATCATAATTTAGGCTATATAATTTTTTAATCTGGTTTTCTTTAAATATCCATTACTGAATACCCTGCCTTCCAATTTAATTTTGGTTTGCAGAATTGAAATTGCACAAAAAGTACTGTTTACCTTATTAAAAGCGTATAATTGGAATCGCATTTTTTTTTAGAACGGTGGGAATCGGCAAGTGTTGATGGTTATTTGTTTAAAATTTTCTTTAAATTTAACTATATTTCGTTTGTTGAAAAATTTATACGAATTGTTTATCTTTTATTTTATATGATCTGAAGAAGGGGGGTTATATGTATTTGAATGATTTATAGAAGTAAATGTTATGTAAAATCATGTCTGTTTAACACTTTTATTGAGTGGTAGGATATAAAAGTTATTTGAATTGCACAAAAAAAAACATGGTATATATTATAACCATTATTCTTTTAAATTATCAGTTGTCATTTTTGAGAAATAAGAAGATAAGACATATCATACCAAGCGGGGTAGTCTCACAAACCCACCAGTATATCCCGCCAATAATAACTATGGAAACAAAAAAAAATGGATCACAAGTGTGAATACAATTTCAATCATTTTAGGACAAAGTCGTCCTACATTACTGTATATGTTGTCCACATATTTATCCTATGATTCTTATTTCATACTTTCTGTATGGAAGGATGTTATCTTAAACCACATGCACCACTCCGATACATTATTTATTTCTAATCCATGTTTACTTGGGCATTCATGGGCTGCTGATAAATTTCGCTGATAGTATTTAGTGAGCGAATGTAAACTTTTAACTGAAAATTGACTCTCTATTTTTGTCAATAAGTTAGTTTGAGAGTTTTTTTGAACTGTTCAATTACAGTTTAACTATTAGTTCCAATATAATGATTAACAATTTTTTTTTTAATTCTGTATGTTGGATAAATGGTGTTGCTTTTTTTAGATCGATAAGTAAATATATACACAAGCTGTTTAAGGTCGATGTTTTCATCTCTTTTAAATCATAAAATTTAATTATAACATTGTTTTAGAATAGCTATCAACTGGATAGTATGATTTTACTTAATGCTACTAAATAAACAAAACATTTTTTCCTAACGGTAAATGTATAATACTAACTTTGTTCTTTTTACTTTTTGTTGCAGGTACGACGACGATTACTTTCATAGGTTAAGAGTAAACAGCGTTAATGTGGGTGGCTTTACTAATTAGTTTTATAATAATAATAGAAACGAGGACTACTTACTTTGTAACCGGTGCGGCTTTTCTAGTAGGATTAAGTTTTTTTTAAGGTGTTTATTCGTTTTTGTTATGCTTTGTAAACATGTGTTTGTCAGAGTAAATTAGCATGTTAAAATAAGGAATAATCGCGCTCCTTTTCAAGTAGGATTAAGTTGTTTATTCAAGTATTTATATGTTGTTGTTTTGTTTTGTAAACATGTGTATGTTAGAGTAAATTAGCATGTTTGTATTAATTAGCATGTTAGAATTAAGGAAAAATCGAGCTCCTTCTGTAGTAGGATTAAGTTTTTTTTCTGGGTATTTATATGTTGATGTTTTGTTTTGTATATATGTGTATGTTAGAGGAAATTAGTGCGTTTCCCCAGTAGCCGCCTTAGCAGGTTGTAATTGTTTTTTTATTATGTAATTTGTGTTTTTACAGTTTCATTGTATTTTAAGTTAGAATTTATTATGTTAAGTCCATATTGCGTTTTTATTCCATACCTCCATTTCCTGTAGGCCCAATTATGAAGTGAGATGTTATTTTAAAAATGCTTTGTTACATTTATTTAATGTTAGATTAAGTGCATGCTGTTATGCCATGTTAACCTGAAGGAAATTTTCCCTAAGTACTGTTTTATTTATTATGCATGTATATTTCAAGTACTTCAAACTATAATTTTATCAATTGCGTTTATATTTGTACTAATTTTTTTTCAGTGTATTTAAATCATTTTCAGATATAGATGATGGTAATATTTTAACTAATCAATGATGAAAAATAGTTGTGTGAATTTAGAATATAAAAGGGAAAGTGAATTCCGATTTAATTTTTTTGTTATTATTATACTAATTTTTCTCGAGAGTGTTTCACGTTTGTTTCAGGCACAGAAAATTGTGATATTTTGAATTTAATGTTGGAACATCACACTTAGGTGACTCTTAGAAAATTGTGCATGTGATGCTGATTGTATAATATGAGAAGGGTAATTTCAAAAGTCAAAATGATGATCAGATTAAGATTAACAGAATCAACATCTGGATTGCATGAGTGAGTATAATTTTAAATTTAATTATATTATAAGAAAACAATATAAAACCTCATGATCAGATTTCTTTTAGAAAATTAGTGAAGGTTTTGTTTTTGTAAAAGACAGTTATAATTTTGGACATCATTAATTAATACCTTATTTTTAGTTGTAAAAGAGTTGGTGCATTCACTATAGACACATTATATTAATCATATACGCATTTTAAATATGCATTTGCCAAAGTCCTTTACAAGGTCTATGTCACATTTAAGATGGCTCTTTCTTTTTCTGTTTAGCTTTCGGAACTACCGTAAAATATTACTACAGAGGATGATATGTACGAATGTGTTTTGTTGTTGTGTATTTTTTTTTTATTCTGTGTATTGTGTATATGTACTCGGTCGAGATTACAATTCATAAAAGCAGTTTTTTTATATATTTTTGTGGTATCTATCTACAACAAGGCTATTGTAATTGTTAGGTGAGATTTCAAAACTGAACATAGGATGTAAATTACTTCCACGAATAGACACTTATTCTTACTACAATAAGTTGTGTATAAATGTAATAAGGGGTAGGGGGAGTACAGTCAAAATAGAAAAATGGGGTAATGACCAAAAAAAAAGAATGACTTTATATAAAAATTGGGACAAACATAAGATCATAACTGTTAAAAAAAAGAATTTGGAAAAAAATAAATGGATAAAATTAAGAGAGGAAATAATTTTAAGCATAAAAGTGACTTGACATAGAAATAAGTCAACAGAATTACATATTTTACATTCACATTTAAACATTTTTTCCACTTAACTGATAGGTGGTACGATGAACTCTTTCGTCAGGATATGTCAGAGATGAAAACTTGTTTCCAGAGAGAATGGTGCCTAAGGATGCTCGCCGATTACTGCTGGAGAATGAAGAGCGATATATTCCTGAGTATGATTCAGAAGAAAAGTAAAGAAAAGCAGATATTAGGTAACGTAATATCATAATTTAGGCTATATAATTTTTTAATCTGGTTTTCTTTAAATATCCATTACTGAATACCCTGCCTTCCAATTTAATTTTGGTTTGCAGATTTGAAATTGCACAAAAAGTACTGTTTACCTTATTAAAAGCGTATAATTGGAATCGCATTTTTTTTTAGAACGGTGGGAATCGGCAAGTGTTGATGGTTATTTGTTTAAAATTTTCTTTAAATTTAACTATATTTCGTTTGTTGAAAAATTTATACGAATTGTTTATCTTTTATTTTATATGATCTGAAGAAGGGGGGTTATATGTATTTGAATGATTTATAGAAGTAAATGTTATGTAAAATCATGTCTGTTTAACACTTTTATTGAGTGGTAGGATATAAAAGTTATTTGAATTGAACAAAAAAAAACATGGTATATATTATAACCATTATTCTTTTAAATTATCAGTTGTCATTTTTGAGAAATAAGAAGATAAGACATATCATACCAAGCGGGTGAGTCTCACAAACCCACCAGTATATCCCGCCAATTATAACTATGGAAACAAAAAAAAATGGATCATAAGTGTGAATACAATTTCAATCATTTTAGGACAAAGTCGTCCTACATTACTGTATATGTTGTCCACATATTTATCCTATGATTCTTATTTCATACTTTCTGTATGGAAGGATGTTATCTTAAACCACATGCACCACCCGATACATTATTTATTTCTAATCCATGTTTACTTGGGCATTCATGGGCTGCTAATAAATTTCTCTGATAGTATTTAGTGAGCGAATGTAAACTTTTAACTGAAAATTGACTCTCTAATTTTGTCAATAAGTTAGTTTGAGAGTTTTTTTGAACTGTTAATTACAGTTTAACTATTAGTTCTAATATAATGATTAACAATTTTTTTTTTAATTCTGTATGTTGGATAAATGTTGTTGCTTTTTTTAGATCGATAAGTAAATATATACACAAGCTGTTTAAGGTCGATGTTTTCAACTCTTTTAAATCATAAAATTGAATTATAACATTGTTATAGAATAGCTATCAACTGGATAGTATGATTTTACTTAATGCTACTAAGTAAACAAAACATTTTTTCCTAACGGTAAATGTATAATTCTAACTTTGTTCTTTTTACTTTTTGTTGCAGGTACGACGACGATTACTTTCATAGGTTAAGAGTAAACAGCGTTAATGTGGGTGGCTTAACTAATTAGTTTTATAATAATAATAGAAACGAGGACTACTTACTTTGTAACCGGTGCGGCTTTTCTAGTAGGATTAAGTTTTTTTTAAGGTGTTTATTCGTTTTTGTTATGCTTTGTAAACATGTGTTTGTCAGAGTAAATTAGCATGTTAAAATAAGGAATAATCGCGCTCCTTTTCAAGTAGGATTAAGTTGTTTATTCAAGTATTTATATGTTGTTGTTTTGTTTTGTAAACATGTGTATGTTAGAGTAAATTAGCATGTTTATATTAATTGGCATGTTAGAATTAAGGAAAAATCGAGCTCCTTCTGTAGTAGGATTAAGTTTTTTTTCTGGGTATTTATATGTTGATGTTTTGTTTTGTATATATGTGTATGTTAGAGGAAATTAGCATTAATGTATTAATTAGCTTGTTAGAATTAAAAAAAGTGCGTTTCCCCAGTAGCCGCCTTAGCAGGTTGTAATTGTTTTTTTATTATGTAATTTGTGTTTTTACAGTTTCATTGTATTTTAAGTTAGAATTTATTATGTTAAGTCCATATTGCGTTTTTATTCCATACCTCCATTTCCTGTAGGCCCAATTATGAAGTGAGATGTTATTTTAAAAATGCTTTGTTACATTTATTTAATGTTAGATTAAGTGCATGCTGTTATGCCATGTTAACCTGAAGGAAATTTTCCCTAAGTACTGTTTTATTTATTATGCATGTATATTTCAAGTACTTCAAACTATAATTTTATCAATTGCGTTTATATTTGTACTAATTTTTTTTCAGTGTATTTAAATCATTTTCAGATATAGATGATGGTAATATTTTAACTAATCAATGATGAAAAATAGTTGTGTGAATTTAGAATATAAAAGGGAAAGTGAATTCCGATTTAATTTTTTTGTTATTATTATACTAATTTTTCTCGAGAGTGTTTCACGTTTGTTTCAGGCACAGAAAATTGTGATATTTTGAATTTAATGTTGGAACATCACACTTAGGTGACTCTTAGAAAATTGTGCATGTGATGCTGATTGTATAATATGAAAAGGGTAATTTCCAAAGTCAAAATGATGATCAGATTAAGATTAACAGAATCAACATCTGGATTGCATGAGTGAGTATAATTTTAAATTTAATTATATTATAAGAAAACAATATAAAACCTCATGATCAGATTTCTTTTAGAAAATTAGTGAAGGTTTTGTTTTTGTAAAAGACAGTTATAATTTTGGACATCATTAATTAATACCCTATTTTTAGTTGTAAAAGAGTTGGTGCATTCACTATAGACACATTATATTAATCATATACGCATTTTAAATATGCATTTGCCAAAGTCTTTTACAAGGTCTATGTCACATTTAAGATGGCTCATTCTTTTTCTGTTTAGCTTTCGGAACTACCGTAAAATATTACTACAGAGGATGATATGTACGAATGTGTTTTGTTGTTGTGTATTTTTTTTTTATTCTGTGTATTGTGTATATGTACTCGGTCGAGATTACAATTCATAAAAGCAGTTTTTTTATATATTTTTGTGGTATCTATCTACAACAAGGCTATTGTAATTGTTAGGTGAGATTTCAAAACTGAACATAGGATGTAAATTACTTCCACGAATAGACACTTATTCTTACTACAATAAGTTGTGTATAAATGTAATAAGTGGTAGGGGGATTACAGTCAAAATAGAAAAATGGGGTAATGACCAAAAAAAAAAGAATGACTTTATATAAAAATTGGGACAAACATAAGATCATAACTGTTAAAAAAAAGAATTTGGAAAAAAATAAATGGATAAAATTAAGAGAGGAAATAATTTTAAGCATAAAAGTGACTTGACATAGAAATAAGTCAACCGAATTACATATTTTACATTCACATTTAAACATTTTTTCCACTTAACTGATAGGTGGTACGATGAACTCTTTCGTCAGGATATGTCAGAGATGAAAACTTGTTTCCAGAGAGAATGGTGCCTAAAGATGCTCGCCGATTACTGCTGGAGAATGAAGAGCGATATATTCCTGAGTATGATTCAGAAGAAAAGTAAAGAAAAGCAGATATTAGGTAACGTAATATCATAATTTAGGCTATATAATTTTTTAATCTGGTTTTCTTTAAATATCCATTACTGAATACCCTGCCTTCCAATTTAATTTTGGTTTGCAGAATTGAAATTGCACAAAAAGTACTGTTTACCTTATTAAAAGCGTATAATTGGAATCGCATTTTTTTTTAGAACGGTGGGAATCGGCAAGTGTTGATGGTTATTTGTTTAAAATTTTCTTTAAATTTAACTATATTTCGTTTGTTGAAAAATTTATACGAATTGTTTATCTTTTATTTTATATGATCTGAAGAAGGGGGGTTATATGTATTTGAATGATTTATAGAAGTAAATGTTATGTAAAATCATGTCTGTTTAACACTTTTATTGAGTGGTAGGATATAAAAGTTATTTGAATTGCACAAAAAAAAACATGGTATATATTATAACCATTATTCTTTTAAATTATCAGTTGTCATTTTTGAGAAATAAGAAGATAAGACATATCATACCAAGCGGGGTAGTCTCACAAACCCACCAGTATATCCCGCCAATAATAACTATGGAAACAAAAAAAAATGGATCACAAGTGTGAATACAATTTCAATCATTTTAGGACAAAGTCGTCCTACATTACTGTATATGTTGTCCACATATTTATCCTATGATTCTTATTTCATACTTTCTGTATGGAAGGATGTTATCTTAAACCACATGCACCACTCCGATACATTATTTATTTCTAATCCATGTTTACTTGGGCATTCATGGGCTGCTGATAAATTTCGCTGATAGTATTTAGTGAGCGAATGTAAACTTTTAACTGAAAATTGACTCTCTATTTTTGTCAATAAGTTAGTTTGAGAGTTTTTTTGAACTGTTCAATTACAGTTTAACTATTAGTTCCAATATAATGATTAACAATTTTTTTTTTAATTCTGTATGTTGGATAAATGGTGTTGCTTTTTTTAGATCGATAAGTAAATATATACACAAGCTGTTTAAGGTCGATGTTTTCATCTCTTTTAAATCATAAAATTTAATTATAACATTGTTTTAGAATAGCTATCAACTGGATAGTATGATTTTACTTAATGCTACTAAATAAACAAAACATTTTTTCCTAACGGTAAATGTATAATACTAACTTTGTTCTTTTTACTTTTTGTTGCAGGTACGACGACGATTACTTTCATAGGTTAAGAGTAAACAGCGTTAATGTGGGTGGCTTTACTAATTAGTTTTATAATAATAATAGAAACGAGGACTACTTACTTTGTAACCGGTGCGGCTTTTCTAGTAGGATTAAGTTTTTTTTAAGGTGTTTATTCGTTTTTGTTATGCTTTGTAAACATGTGTTTGTCAGAGTAAATTAGCATGTTAAAATAAGGAATAATCGCGCTCCTTTTCAAGTAGGATTAAGTTGTTTATTCAAGTATTTATATGTTGTTGTTTTGTTTTGTAAACATGTGTATGTTAGAGTAAATTAGCATGTTTGTATTAATTAGCATGTTAGAATTAAGGAAAAATCGAGCTCCTTCTGTAGTAGGATTAAGTTTTTTTTCTGGGTATTTATATGTTGATGTTTTGTTTTGTATATATGTGTATGTTAGAGGAAATGAGTGCGTTTCCCCAGTAGCCGCCTTAGCAGGTTGTAATTGTTTTTTTATTATGTAATTTGTGTTTTTACAGTTTCATTGTATTTTAAGTTAGAATTTATTATGTTAAGTCCATATTGCGTTTTTATTCCATACCTCCATTTCCTGTAGGCCCAATTATGAAGTGAGATGTTATTTTAAAAATGCTTTGTTACATTTATTTAATGTTAGATTAAGTGCATGCTGTTATGCCATGTTAACCTGAAGGAAATTTTCCCTAAGTACTGTTTTATTTATTATGCATGTATATTTCAAGTACTTCAAACTATAATTTTATCAATTGCGTTTATATTTGTACTAATTTTTTTTCAGTGTATTTAAATCATTTTCAGATATAGATGATGGTAATATTTTAACTAATCAATGATGAAAAATAGTTGTGTGAATTTAGAATATAAAAGGGAAAGTGAATTCCGATTTAATTTTTTTGTTATTATTATACTAATTTTTCTCGAGAGTGTTTCACGTTTGTTTCAGGCACAGAAAATTGTGATATTTTGAATTTAATGTTGGAACATCACACTTAGGTGACTCTTAGAAAATTGTGCATGTGATGCTGATTGTATAATATGAAAAGGGTAATTTCCAAAGTCAAAATGATGATCAGATTAAGATTAACAGAATCAACATCTGGATTGCATGAGTGAGTATAATTTTAAATTTAATTATATTATAAGAAAACAATATAAAACCTCATGATCAGATTTCTTTTAGAAAATTAGTGAAGGTTTTGTTTTTGTAAAAGACAGTTATAATTTTGGACATCATTAATTAATACCCTATTTTTAGTTGTAAAAGAGTTGGTGCATTCACTATAGACACATTATATTAATCATATACGCATTTTAAATATGCATTTGCCAAAGTCTTTTACAAGGTCTATGTCACATTTAAGATGGCTCATTCTTTTTCTGTTTAGCTTTCGGAACTACCGTAAAATATTACTACAGAGGATGATATGTACGAATGTGTTTTGTTGTTGTGTATTTTTTTTTTATTCTGTGTATTGTGTATATGTACTCGGTCGAGATTACAATTCATAAAAGCAGTTTTTTTATATATTTTTGTGGTATCTATCTACAACAAGGCTATTGTAATTGTTAGGTGAGATTTCAAAACTGAACATAGGATGTAAATTACTTCCACGAATATACACTTATTCTTACTACAATAAGTTGTGTATAAATGTAATAAGTGGTAGGGGGATTACAGTCAAAATAGAAAAATGGGGTAATGACCAAAAAAAAAAGAATGACTTTATATAAAAATTGGGACAAACATAAGATCATAACTGTTAAAAAAAAGAATTTGGAAAAAAATAAATGGATAAAATTAAGAGAGGAAATAATTTTAAGCATAAAAGTGACTTGACATAGAAATAAGTCAACAGAATTACATATTTTACATTCACATTTAAACATTTTTTCCACTTAACTGATAGGTGGTACGATGAACTCTTTCGTCAGGATATGTCAGAGATGAAAACTTGTTTCCAGAGAGAATGGTGCCTAAAGATGCTCGCCGATTACTGCTGGAGAATGAAGAGCGATATTTTCCTGAGTATGATTCAGAAGAAAAGTAAAGAAAAGCAGATATTAGGTAACGTAATATCATAATTTAGGCTATATAATTTTTTAATCTGGTTTTCTTTAAATATCCATTACTGAATACCCTGCCTTCCAATTTAATTTTGGTTTGCAGAATTGAAATTGCACAAAAAGTACTGTTTACCTTATTAAAAGCGTATAATTGGAATCGCATTTTTTTTTAGAACGGTGGGAATCGGCAAGTGTTGATGGTTATTTGTTTAAAATTTTCTATAAATTTAACTATATTTCGTTTGTTGAAAAATTTATACGAATTGTTTATCTTTTATTTTATATGATCTGAAGAAGGGGGGTTATATGTATTTGAATGATTTATAGAAGTAAATGTTATGTAAAATCATGTCTGTTTAACACTTTTATTGAGTGGTAGGATATAAAAGTTATTTGAATTGAGCAAAAAAAAACATGGTATATATTATAACCATTATTCTTTTAAATTATCAGTTGTCATTTTTGAGAAATAAGAAGATAAGACATATCATACCAAGCGGGGTAGTCTCACAAACCCACCAGTATATCCCGCCAATTATAACTATGGAAACAAAAAAAAAATGGATCATAAGTGTGAATACAATTTCAATCATTTTAGGACAAAGTCGTCCTACATTACTGTATATGTTGTCCACATATTTATCCTATGATTCTTATTTCATACTTTCTGTATGGAAGGATGTTATCTTAAACCACATGCACCACTCCGATACATTATTTATTTCTAATCCATGTTTACTTGGGCATTCATGGGCTGCTAATAAATTTCTCTGATAGTATTTGGTGAGCGAATGTAAACTTTTAACTGAAAATTGACTCTCTATTTTTGTCAATAAGTTAGTTTGAGAGTTTTTTTGAACTGTTCAATTACAGTTTAACTATTAGTTCCAATATAATGATTAACAATTTTTTTTTTAATTCTGTATGTTGGATAAATGGTGTTGCTTTTTTTAGATCGATAAGTAAATATATACACAAGCTGTTTAAGGTCGATGTTTTCATCTCTTTTAAATCATAAAATTTAATTATAACATTGTTTTAGAATAGCTATCAACTGGATAGTATGATTTTACTTAATGCTACTAAATAAACAAAACATTTTTTCCTAACGGTAAATGTATAATACTAACTTTGTTCTTTTTACTTTTTGTTGCAGGTACGACGACGATTACTTTCATACGTTAAGAGTAAACAGCGTTAATGTGGGTGGCTTTACTAATTAGTTTTATAATAATAATAGAAACGAGGACTACTTACTTTGTAACCGGTGCGGCTTTTCTAGTAGGATTAAGTTTTTTTTAAGGTGTTTATTCGTTTTTGTTATGCTTTGTAAACATGTGTTTGTCAGAGTAAATTAGCATGTTAAAATAAGGAATAATCGCGCTCCTTTTCAAGTAGGATTAAGTTGTTTATTCAAGTATTTATATGTTGTTGTTTTGTTTTGTAAACATGTGTATGTTAGAGTAAATTAGCATGTTTGTATTAATTAGCATGTTAGAATTAAGGAAAAATCGAGCTCCCTCTGTAGTAGGATTAAGTTTTTTTTCTGGGTATTTATATGTTGATGTTTTGTTTTGTATATATGTGTATGTTAGAGGAAATTAGCATTAATGTATTAATTAGCTTGTTAGAATTAAAAAAAGTGCGTTTCCCCAGTAGCCGCCTTAGCAGGTTGTAATTGTTTTTTTATTATGTAATTTGTGTTTTTACAGTTTCATTGTATTTTAAGTTAGAATTTATTATGTTAAGTCCATATTGCGTTTTTATTCCATACCTCCATTTCCTGTAGGCCCAATTATGAAGTGAGATGTTATTTTAAAAATGCTTTGTTACATTTATTTAATGTTAGATTAAGTGCATGCTGTTATGCCATGTTAACCTGAAGGAAATTTTCCCTAAGTACTGTTTTATTTATTATGCATGTATATTTCAAGTACTTCAAACTATAATTTTATCAATTGCGTTTATATTTGTACTAATTTTTTTTCAGTGTATTTAAATCATTTTCAGATATAGATGATGGTAATATTTTAACTAATCAATGATGAAAAATAGTTGTGTGAATTTAGAATATAAAAGGGAAAGTGAATTCCGATTTAATTTTTTTGTTATTATTATACTAATTTTTCTCGAGAGTGTTTCACGTTTGTTTCAGGCACAGAAAATTGTGATATTTTGAATTTAATGTTGGAACATCACACTTAGGTGACTCTTAGAAAATTGTGCATGTGATGCTGATTGTATAATATGAAAAGGGTAATTTCCAAAGTCAAAATGATGATCAGATTAAGATTAACAGAATCAACATCTGGATTGCATGAGTGAGTATAATTTTAAATTTAATTATATTATAAGAAAACAATATAAAACCTCATGATCAGATTTCTTTTAGAAAATTAGTGAAGGTTTTGTTTTTGTAAAAGACAGTTATAATTTTGGACATCATTAATTAATACCCTATTTTTAGTTGTAAAAGAGTTGGTGCATTCACTATAGACACATTATATTAATCATATACGCATTTTAAATATGCATTTGCCAAAGTCTTTTACAAGGTCTATGTCACATTTAAGATGGCTCATTCTTTTTCTGTTTAGCTTTCGGAACTACCGTAAAATATTACTACAGAGGATGATATGTACGAATGTGTTTTGTTGTTGTGTATTTTTTTTTTATTCTGTGTATTGTGTATATGTACTCGGTCGAGATTACAATTCATAAAAGCAGTTTTTTTATATATTTTTGTGGTATCTATCTACAACAAGGCTATTGTAATTGTTAGGTGAGATTTCAAAACTGAACATAGGATGTAAATTACTTCCACGAATATACACTTATTCTTACTACAATAAGTTGTGTATAAATGTAATAAGTGGTAGGGGGATTACAGTCAAAATAGAAAAATGGGGTAATGACCAAAAAAAAAAAGAATGACTTTATATAAAAATTGGGACAAACATAAGATCATAACTGTTAAAAAAAAGAATTTGGAAAAAAATAAATGGATAAAATTAAGAGAGGAAATAATTTTAAGCATAAAAGTGACTTGACATAGAAATAAGTCAACAGAATTACATATTTTACATTCACATTTAAACATTTTTTCCACTTAACTGATAGGTGGTACGATGAACTCTTTCGTCAGGATATGTCAGAGATGAAAACTTGTTTCCAGAGAGAATGGTGCCTAAAGATGCTCGCCGATTACTGCTGGAGAATGAAGAGCGATATTTTCCTGAGTATGATTCAGAAGAAAAGTAAAGAAAAGCAGATATTAGGTAACGTAATATCATAATTTAGGCTATATAATTTTTTAATCTGGTTTTCTTTAAATATCCATTACTGAATACCCTGCCTTCCAATTTAATTTTGGTTTGCAGAATTGAAATTGCACAAAAAGTACTGTTTACCTTATTAAAAGCGTATAATTGGAATCGCATTTTTTTTTAGAACGGTGGGAATCGGCAAGTGTTGATGGTTATTTGTTTAAAATTTTCTATAAATTTAACTATATTTCGTTTGTTGAAAAATTTATACGAATTGTTTATCTTTTATTTTATATGATCTGAAGAAGGGGGGTTATATGTATTTGAATGATTTATAGAAGTAAATGTTATGTAAAATCATGTCTGTTTAACACTTTTATTGAGTGGTAGGATATAAAAGTTATTTGAATTGAGCAAAAAAAAACATGGTATATATTATAACCATTATTCTTTTAAATTATCAGTTGTCATTTTTGAGAAATAAGAAGATAAGACATATCATACCAAGCGGGGTAGTCTCACAAACCCACCAGTATATCCCGCCAATTATAACTATGGAAACAAAAAAAAAATGGATCATAAGTGTGAATACAATTTCAATCATTTTAGGACAAAGTCGTCCTACATTACTGTATATGTTGTCCACATATTTATCCTATGATTCTTATTTCATACTTTCTGTATGGAAGGATGTTATCTTAAACCACATGCACCACTCCGATACATTATTTATTTCTAATCCATGTTTACTTGGGCATTCATGGGCTGCTAATAAATTTCTCTGATAGTATTTGGTGAGCGAATGTAAACTTTTAACTGAAAATTGACTCTCTAATTTTGTCAATAAGTTAGTTTGAGAGTTTTTTTGAACTGTTTAATTACAGTTTAACTATTAGTTCTAATATAATGATTAACAATTTTTTTTTTAATTCTGTATGTTGGATAAATGGTGTTGCTTTTTTTAGATCGATAAGTAAATATATACACAAGCTGTTTAAGGTCGATGTTTTCAACTCTTTTAAATCATAAAATTTAATTATAACATTGTTTTAGAATAGCTATCAACTGGATAGTATGATTTTACTTAATGCTACTAAATAAACAAAACATTTTTTCCTAACGGTAAATGTATAATACTAACTTTGTTCTTTTTACTTTTTGTTGCAGGTACGACGACGATTACTTTCATAGGTTAAGAGTAAACAGCGTTAATGTGGGTGGCTTTACTAATTAGTTTTATAATAATAATAGAAACGAGGACTACTTACTTTGTAACCGGTGCGGCTTTTCTAGTAGGATTAAGTTTTTTTTAAGGTGTTTATTCGTTTTTGTTATGCTTTGTAAACATGTGTTTGTCAGAGTAAATTAGCATGTTAAAATAAGGAATAATCGCGCTCCTTTTCAAGTAGGATTAAGTTGTTTATTCAAGTATTTATATGTTGTTGTTTTGTTTTGTAAACATGTGTATGTTAGAGTAAATTAGCATGTTTGTATTAATTAGCATGTTAGAATTAAGGAAAAATCGAGCTCCTTCTGTAGTAGGATTAAGTTTTTTTTCTGGGTATTTATATGTTGATGTTTTGTTTTGTATATATGTGTATGTTAGAGGAAATTAGCATTAATGTATTAATTAGCTTGTTAGAATTAAAAAAAGTGCGTTTCCCCAGTAGCCGCCTTAGCAGGTTGTAATTGTTTTTTTATTATGTAATTTGTGTTTTTACAGTTTCATTGTATTTTAAGTTAGAATTTATTATGTTAAGTCCATATTGCGTTTTTATTCCATACCTCCATTTCCTGTAGGCCCAATTATGAAGTGAGATGTTATTTTAAAAATGCTTTGTTACATTTATTTAATGTTAGATTAAGTGCATGCTGTTATGCCATGTTAACCTGAAGGAAATTTTCCCTAAGTACTGTTTTATTTATTATGCATGTATATTTCAAGTACTTCAAACTATAATTTTATCAATTGCGTTTATATTTGTACTAATTTTTTTTCAGTGTATTTAAATCATTTTCAGATATAGATGATGGTAATATTTTAACTAATCAATGATGAAAAATAGTTGTGTGAATTTAGAATATAAAAGGGAAAGTGAATTCCGATTTAATTTTTTTGTTATTATTATACTAATTTTTCTCGAGAGTGTTTCACGTTTGTTTCAGGCACAGAAAATTGTGATATTTTGAATTTAATGTTGGAACATCACACTTAGGTGACTCTTAGAAAATTGTGCATGTGATGCTGATTGTATAATATGAGAAGGGTAATTTCAAAAGTCAAAATGATGATCAGATTAAGATTAACAGAATCAACATCTGGATTGCATGAGTGAGTATAATTTTAAATTTAATTATATTATAAGAAAACAATATAAAACCTCATGATCAGATTTCTTTTAGAAAATTAGTGAAGGTTTTGTTTTTGTAAAAGACAGTTATAATTTTGGACATCATTAATTAATACCTTATTTTTAGTTGTAAAAGAGTTGGTGCATTCACTATAGACACATTATATTAATCATATACGCATTTTAAATATGCATTTGCCAAAGTCCTTTACAAGGTCTATGTCACATTTAAGATGGCTCTTTCTTTTTCTGTTTAGCTTTCGGAACTACCGTAAAATATTACTACAGAGGATGATATGTACGAATGTGTTTTGTTGTTGTGTATTTTTTTTTTATTCTGTGTATTGTGTATATGTACTCGGTCGAGATTACAATTCATAAAAGCAGTTTTTTTATATATTTTTGTGGTATCTATCTACAACAAGGCTATTGTAATTGTTAGGTGAGATTTCAAAACTGAACATAGGATGTAAATTACTTCCACGAATAGACACTTATTCTTACTACAATAAGTTGTGTATAAATGTAATAAGGGGTAGGGGGAGTACAGTCAAAATAGAAAAATGGGGTAATGACCAAAAAAAAAGAATGACTTTATATAAAAATTGGGACAAACATAAGATCATAACTGTTAAAAAAAAGAATTTGGAAAAAAATAAATGGATAAAATTAAGAGAGGAAATAATTTTAAGCATAAAAGTGACTTGACATAGAAATAAGTCAACAGAATTACATATTTTACATTCACATTTAAACATTTTTTCCACTTAACTGATAGGTGGTACGATGAACTCTTTCGTCAGGATATGTCAGAGATGAAAACTTGTTTCCAGAGAGAATGGTGCCTAAGGATGCTCGCCGATTACTGCTGGAGAATGAAGAGCGATATATTCCTGAGTATGATTCAGAAGAAAAGTAAAGAAAAGCAGATATTAGGTAACGTAATATCATAATTTAGGCTATATAATTTTTTAATCTGGTTTTCTTTAAATATCCATTACTGAATACCCTGCCTTCCAATTTAATTTTGGTTTGCAGATTTGAAATTGCACAAAAAGTACTGTTTACCTTATTAAAAGCGTATAATTGGAATCGCATTTTTTTTTAGAACGGTGGGAATCGGCAAGTGTTGATGGTTATTTGTTTAAAATTTTCTTTAAATTTAACTATATTTCGTTTGTTGAAAAATTTATACGAATTGTTTATCTTTTATTTTATATGATCTGAAGAAGGGGGGTTATATGTATTTGAATGATTTATAGAAGTAAATGTTATGTAAAATCATGTCTGTTTAACACTTTTATTGAGTGGTAGGATATAAAAGTTATTTGAATTGAACAAAAAAAAACATGGTATATATTATAACCATTATTCTTTTAAATTATCAGTTGTCATTTTTGAGAAATAAGAAGATAAGACATATCATACCAAGCGGGGTAGTCTCACAAACCCACCAGTATATCCCGCCAATTATAACTATGGAAACAAAAAAAAATGGATCATAAGTGTGAATACAATTTCAATCATTTTAGGACAAAGTCGTCCTACATTACTGTATATGTTGTCCACATATTTATCCTATGATTCTTATTTCATACTTTCTGTATGGAAGGATGTTATCTTAAACCACATGCACCACCCGATACATTATTTATTTCTAATCCATGTTTACTTGGGCATTCATGGGCTGCTAATAAATTTCTCTGATAGTATTTAGTGAGCGAATGTAAACTTTTAACTGAAAATTGACTCTCTAATTTTGTCAATAAGTTAGTTTGAGAGTTTTTTTGAACTGTTAATTACAGTTTAACTATTAGTTCTAATATAATGATTAACAATTTTTTTTTTAATTCTGTATGTTGGATAAATGTTGTTGCTTTTTTTAGATCGATAAGTAAATATATACACAAGCTGTTTAAGGTCGATGTTTTCAACTCTTTTAAATCATAAAATTGAATTATAACATTGTTATAGAATAGCTATCAACTGGATAGTATGATTTTACTTAATGCTACTAAGTAAACAAAACATTTTTTCCTAACGGTAAATGTATAATTCTAACTTTGTTCTTTTTACTTTTTGTTGCAGGTACGACGACGATTACTTTCATAGGTTAAGAGTAAACAGCGTTAATGTGGGTGGCTTAACTAATTAGTTTTATAATAATAATAGAAACGAGGACTACTTACTTTGTAACCGGTGCGGCTTTTCTAGTAGGATTAAGTTTTTTTTAAGGTGTTTATTCGTTTTTGTTATGCTTTGTAAACATGTGTTTGTCAGAGTAAATTAGCATGTTAAAATAAGGAATAATCGCGCTCCTTTTCAAGTAGGATTAAGTTGTTTATTCAAGTATTTATATGTTGTTGTTTTGTTTTGTAAACATGTGTATGTTAGAGTAAATTAGCATGTTTATATTAATTGGCATGTTAGAATTAAGGAAAAATCGAGCTCCTTCTGTAGTAGGATTAAGTTTTTTTTCTGGGTATTTATATGTTGATGTTTTGTTTTGTATATATGTGTATGTTAGAGGAAATTAGCATTAATGTATTAATTAGCTTGTTAGAATTAAAAAAAGTGCGTTTCCCCAGTAGCCGCCTTAGCAGGTTGTAATTGTTTTTTTATTATGTAATTTGTGTTTTTACAGTTTCATTGTATTTTAAGTTAGAATTTATTATGTTAAGTCCATATTGCGTTTTTATTCCATACCTCCATTTCCTGTAGGCCCAATTATGAAGTGAGATGTTATTTTAAAAATGCTTTGTTACATTTATTTAATGTTAGATTAAGTGCATGCTGTTATGCCATGTTAACCTGAAGGAAATTTTCCCTAAGTACTGTTTTATTTATTATGCATGTATATTTCAAGTACTTCAAACTATAATTTTATCAATTGCGTTTATATTTGTACTAATTTTTTTTCAGTGTATTTAAATCATTTTCAGATATAGATGATGGTAATATTTTAACTAATCAATGATGAAAAATAGTTGTGTGAATTTAGAATATAAAAGGGAAAGTGAATTCCGATTTAATTTTTTTGTTATTATTATACTAATTTTTCTCGAGAGTGTTTCACGTTTGTTTCAGGCACAGAAAATTGTGATATTTTGAATTTAATGTTGGAACATCACACTTAGGTGACTCTTAGAAAATTGTGCATGTGATGCTGATTGTATAATATGAAAAGGGTAATTTCCAAAGTCAAAATGATGATCAGATTAAGATTAACAGAATCAACATCTGGATTGCATGAGTGAGTATAATTTTAAATTTAATTATATTATAAGAAAACAATATAAAACCTCATGATCAGATTTCTTTTAGAAAATTAGTGAAGGTTTTGTTTTTGTAAAAGACAGTTATAATTTTGGACATCATTAATTAATACCCTATTTTTAGTTGTAAAAGAGTTGGTGCATTCACTATAGACACATTATATTAATCATATACGCATTTTAAATATGCATTTGCCAAAGTCTTTTACAAGGTCTATGTCACATTTAAGATGGCTCATTCTTTTTCTGTTTAGCTTTCGGAACTACCGTAAAATATTACTACAGAGGATGATATGTACGAATGTGTTTTGTTGTTGTGTATTTTTTTTTTATTCTGTGTATTGTGTATATGTACTCGGTCGAGATTACAATTCATAAAAGCAGTTTTTTTATATATTTTTGTGGTATCTATCTACAACAAGGCTATTGTAATTGTTAGGTGAGATTTCAAAACTGAACATAGGATGTAAATTACTTCCACGAATAGACACTTATTCTTACTACAATAAGTTGTGTATAAATGTAATAAGGGGTAGGGGGAGTACAGTCAAAATAGAAAAATGGGGTAATGACCAAAAAAAAAGAATGACTTTATATAAAAATTGGGACAAACATAAGATCATAACTGTTAAAAAAAAGAATTTGGAAAAAAATAAATGGATAAAATTAAGAGAGGAAATAATTTTAAGCATAAAAGTGACTTGACATAGAAATAAGTCAACAGAATTACATATTTTACATTCACATTTAAACATTTTTTCCACTTAACTGATAGGTGGTACGATGAACTCTTTCGTCAGGATATGTCAGAGATGAAAACTTGTTTCCAGAGAGAATGGTGCCTAAAGATGCTCGCCGATTACTGCTGGAGAATGAAGAGCGATATTTTCCTGAGTATGATTCAGAAGAAAAGTAAAGAAAAGCAGATATTAGGTAACGTAATATCATAATTTAGGCTATATAATTTTTTAATCTGGTTTTCTTTAAATATCCATTACTGAATACCCTGCCTTCCAATTTAATTTTGGTTTGCAGATTTGAAATTGCACAAAAAGTACTGTTTACCTTATTAAAAGTGTATAATTGGAATCGCATTTTTTTTTAGAACGGTGGGAATCGGCAAGTGTTGATGGTTATTTGTTTAAAATTTTCTTTAAATTTAACTATATTTCGTTTGTTGAAAAATTTATACGAATTGTTTATCTTTTATTTTATATGATCTGAAGAAGGGGGGTTATATGTATTTGAATGATTTATAGAAGTAAATGTTATGTAAAATCATGTCTGTTTAACACTTTTATTGAGTGGTAGGATATAAAAGTTATTTGAATTGAACAAAAAAAAACATGGTATATATTATAACCATTATTCTTTTAAATTATCAGTTGTCATTTTTGAGAAATAAGAAGATAAGACATATCATACCAAGCGGGGTAGTCTCACAAACCCACCAGTATATCCCGCCAATTATAACTATGGAAACAAAAAAAAATGGATCATAAGTGTGAATACAATTTCAATCATTTTAGGACAAAGTCGTCCTACATTACTGTATATGTTGTCCACATATTTATCCTATGATTCTTATTTCATACTTTCTGTATGGAAGGATGTTATCTTAAACCACATGCACCACTCCGATACATTATTTATTTCTAATCCATGTTTACTTGGGCATTCATGGGCTGCTAATAAATTTCTCTGATAGTATTTAGTGAGCGAATGTAAACTTTTAACTGAAAATTGACTCTCTAATTTTGTCAATAAGTTAGTTTGAGAGTTTTTTTGAACTGTTCAATTACAGTTTAACTATTAGTTCCAATATAATGATTAACAATTTTTTTTTTAATTCTGTATGTTGGATAAATGGTGTTGCTTTTTTTAGATCGATAAGTAAATATATACACAAGCTGTTTAAGGTCGATGTTTTCATCTCTTTTAAATCATAAAATTTAATTATAACATTGTTTTAGAATAGCTATCAACTGGATAGTATGATTTTACTTAATGCTACTAAATAAACAAAACATTTTTTCCTAACGGTAAATGTATAATACTAACTTTGTTCTTTTTACTTTTTGTTGCAGGTACGACGACGATTACTTTCATAGGTTAAGAGTAAACAGCGTTAATGTGGGTGGCTTTACTAATTAGTTTTATAATAATAATAGAAACGAGGACTACTTACTTTGTAACCGGTGCGGCTTTTCTAGTAGGATTAAGTTTTTTTTAAGGTGTTTATTCGTTTTTGTTATGCTTTGTAAACATGTGTTTGTCAGAGTAAATTAGCATGTTAAAATAAGGAATAATCGCGCTCCTTTTCAAGTAGGATTAAGTTGTTTATTCAAGTATTTATATGTTGTTTTGTTTTGTAAACATGTGTATGTTAGAGTAAATTAGCATGTTTGTATTAATTAGCATGTTAGAATTAAGGAAAAATCGAGCTCCCTCTGTAGTAGGATTAAGTTTTTTTTCTGGGTATTTATATGTTGATGTTTTGTTTTGTATATATGTGTATGTTAGAGGAAATTAGCATTAATGTATTAATTAGCTTGTTAGAATTAAAAAAAGTGCGTTTCCCCAGTAGCCGCCTTAGCAGGTTGTAATTGTTTTTTTATTATGTAATTTGTGTTTTTACAGTTTCATTGTATTTTAAGTTAGAATTTATTATGTTAAGTCCATATTGCGTTTTTATTCCATACCTCCATTTCCTGTAGGCCCAATTATGAAGTGAGATGTTATTTTAAAAATGCTTTGTTACATTTATTTAATGTTAGATTAAGTGCATGCTGTTATGCCATGTTAACCTGAAGGAAATTTTCCCTAAGTACTGTTTTATTTATTATGCATGTATATTTCAAGTACTTCAAACTATAATTTTATCAATTGCGTTTATATTTGTACTAATTTTTTTTCAGTGTATTTAAATCATTTTCAGATATAGATGATGGTAATATTTTAACTAATCAATGATGAAAAATAGTTGTGTGAATTTAGAATATAAAAGGGAAAGTGAATTCCGATTTAATTTTTTTGTTATTATTATACTAATTTTTCTCGAGAGTGTTTCACGTTTGTTTCAGGCACAGAAAATTGTGATATTTTGAATTTAATGTTGGAACATCACACTTAGGTGACTCTTAGAAAATTGTGCATGTGATGCTGATTGTATAATATGAGAAGGGTAATTTCAAAAGTCAAAATGATGATCAGATTAAGATTAACAGAATCAACATCTGGATTGCATGAGTGAGTATAATTTTAAATTTAATTATATTATAAGAAAACAATATAAAACCTCATGATCAGATTTCTTTTAGAAAATTAGTGAAGGTTTTGTTTTTGTAAAAGACAGTTATAATTTTGGACATCATTAATTAATACCTTATTTTTAGTTGTAAAAGAGTTGGTGCATTCACTATAGACACATTATATTAATCATATACGCATTTTAAATATGCATTTGCCAAAGTCCTTTACAAGGTCTATGTCACATTTAAGATGGCTCTTTCTTTTTCTGTTTAGCTTTCGGAACTACCGTAAAATATTACTACAGAGGATGATATGTACGAATGTGTTTTGTTGTTGTGTATTTTTTTTTTATTCTGTGTATTGTGTATATGTACTCGGTCGAGATTACAATTCATAAAAGCAGTTTTTTTATATATTTTTGTGGTATCTATCTACAACAAGGCTATTGTAATTGTTAGGTGAGATTTCAAAACTGAACATAGGATGTAAATTACTTCCACGAATAGACACTTATTCTTACTACAATAAGTTGTGTATAAATGTAATAAGGGGTAGGGGGAGTACAGTCAAAATAGAAAAATGGGGTAATGACCAAAAAAAAAGAATGACTTTATATAAAAATTGGGACAAACATAAGATCATAACTGTTAAAAAAAAGAATTTGGAAAAAAATAAATGGATAAAATTAAGAGAGGAAATAATTTTAAGCATAAAAGTGACTTGACATAGAAATAAGTCAACAGAATTACATATTTTACATTCACATTTAAACATTTTTTCCACTTAACTGATAGGTGGTACGATGAACTCTTTCGTCAGGATATGTCAGAGATGAAAACTTGTTTCCAGAGAGAATGGTGCCTAAGGATGCTCGCCGATTACTGCTGGAGAATGAAGAGCGATATATTCCTGAGTATGATTCAGAAGAAAAGTAAAGAAAAGCAGATATTAGGTAACGTAATATCATAATTTAGGCTATATAATTTTTTAATCTGGTTTTCTTTAAATATCCATTACTGAATACCCTGCCTTCCAATTTAATTTTGGTTTGCAGATTTGAAATTGCACAAAAAGTACTGTTTACCTTATTAAAAGCGTATAATTGGAATCGCATTTTTTTTTAGAACGGTGGGAATCGGCAAGTGTTGATGGTTATTTGTTTAAAATTTTCTTTAAATTTAACTATATTTCGTTTGTTGAAAAATTTATACGAATTGTTTATCTTTTATTTTATATGATCTGAAGAAGGGGGGTTATATGTATTTGAATGATTTATAGAAGTAAATGTTATGTAAAATCATGTCTGTTTAACACTTTTATTGAGTGGTAGGATATAAAAGTTATTTGAATTGAACAAAAAAAAACATGGTATATATTATAACCATTATTCTTTTAAATTATCAGTTGTCATTTTTGAGAAATAAGAAGATAAGACATATCATACCAAGCGGGGTAGTCTCACAAACCCACCAGTATATCCCGCCAATTATAACTATGGAAACAAAAAAAAATGGATCATAAGTGTGAATACAATTTCAATCATTTTAGGACAAAGTCGTCCTACATTACTGTATATGTTGTCCACATATTTATCCTATGATTCTTATTTCATACTTTCTGTATGGAAGGATGTTATCTTAAACCACATGCACCACCCGATACATTATTTATTTCTAATCCATGTTTACTTGGGCATTCATGGGCTGCTAATAAATTTCTCTGATAGTATTTAGTGAGCGAATGTAAACTTTTAACTGAAAATTGACTCTCTAATTTTGTCAATAAGTTAGTTTGAGAGTTTTTTTGAACTGTTAATTACAGTTTAACTATTAGTTCTAATATAATGATTAACAATTTTTTTTTTAATTCTGTATGTTGGATAAATGTTGTTGCTTTTTTTAGATCGATAAGTAAATATATACACAAGCTGTTTAAGGTCGATGTTTTCAACTCTTTTAAATCATAAAATTGAATTATAACATTGTTATAGAATAGCTATCAACTGGATAGTATGATTTTACTTAATGCTACTAAGTAAACAAAACATTTTTTCCTAACGGTAAATGTATAATTCTAACTTTGTTCTTTTTACTTTTTGTTGCAGGTACGACGACGATTACTTTCATAGGTTAAGAGTAAACAGCGTTAATGTGGGTGGCTTAACTAATTAGTTTTATAATAATAATAGAAACGAGGACTACTTACTTTGTAACCGGTGCGGCTTTTCTAGTAGGATTAAGTTTTTTTTAAGGTGTTTATTCGTTTTTGTTATGCTTTGTAAACATGTGTTTGTCAGAGTAAATTAGCATGTTAAAATAAGGAATAATCGCGCTCCTTTTCAAGTAGGATTAAGTTGTTTATTCAAGTATTTATATGTTGTTGTTTTGTTTTGTAAACATGTGTATGTTAGAGTAAATTAGCATGTTTATATTAATTGGCATGTTAGAATTAAGGAAAAATCGAGCTCCTTCTGTAGTAGGATTAAGTTTTTTTTCTGGGTATTTATATGTTGATGTTTTGTTTTGTATATATGTGTATGTTAGAGGAAATTAGCATTAATGTATTAATTAGCTTGTTAGAATTAAAAAAAGTGCGTTTCCCCAGTAGCCGCCTTAGCAGGTTGTAATTGTTTTTTTATTATGTAATTTGTGTTTTTACAGTTTCATTGTATTTTAAGTTAGAATTTATTATGTTAAGTCCATATTGCGTTTTTATTCCATACCTCCATTTCCTGTAGGCCCAATTATGAAGTGAGATGTTATTTTAAAAATGCTTTGTTACATTTATTTAATGTTAGATTAAGTGCATGCTGTTATGCCATGTTAACCTGAAGGAAATTTTCCCTAAGTACTGTTTTATTTATTATGCATGTATATTTCAAGTACTTCAAACTATAATTTTATCAATTGCGTTTATATTTGTACTAATTTTTTTTCAGTGTATTTAAATCATTTTCAGATATAGATGATGGTAATATTTTAACTAATCAATGATGAAAAATAGTTGTGTGAATTTAGAATATAAAAGGGAAAGTGAATTCCGATTTAATTTTTTTGTTATTATTATACTAATTTTTCTCGAGAGTGTTTCACGTTTGTTTCAGGCACAGAAAATTGTGATATTTTGAATTTAATGTTGGAACATCACACTTAGGTGACTCTTAGAAAATTGTGCATGTGATGCTGATTGTATAATATGAAAAGGGTAATTTCCAAAGTCAAAATGATGATCAGATTAAGATTAACAGAATCAACATCTGGATTGCATGAGTGAGTATAATTTTAAATTTAATTATATTATAAGAAAACAATATAAAACCTCATGATCAGATTTCTTTTAGAAAATTAGTGAAGGTTTTGTTTTTGTAAAAGACAGTTATAATTTTGGACATCATTAATTAATACCCTATTTTTAGTTGTAAAAGAGTTGGTGCATTCACTATAGACACATTATATTAATCATATACGCATTTTAAATATGCATTTGCCAAAGTCTTTTACAAGGTCTATGTCACATTTAAGATGGCTCATTCTTTTTCTGTTTAGCTTTCGGAACTACCGTAAAATATTACTACAGAGGATGATATGTACGAATGTGTTTTGTTGTTGTGTATTTTTTTTTTATTCTGTGTATTGTGTATATGTACTCGGTCGAGATTACAATTCATAAAAGCAGTTTTTTTATATATTTTTGTGGTATCTATCTACAACAAGGCTATTGTAATTGTTAGGTGAGATTTCAAAACTGAACATAGGATGTAAATTACTTCCACGAATAGACACTTATTCTTACTACAATAAGTTGTGTATAAATGTAATAAGGGGTAGGGGGAGTACAGTCAAAATAGAAAAATGGGGTAATGACCAAAAAAAAAGAATGACTTTATATAAAAATTGGGACAAACATAAGATCATAACTGTTAAAAAAAAGAATTTGGAAAAAAATAAATGGATAAAATTAAGAGAGGAAATAATTTTAAGCATAAAAGTGACTTGACATAGAAATAAGTCAACAGAATTACATATTTTACATTCACATTTAAACATTTTTTCCACTTAACTGATAGGTGGTACGATGAACTCTTTCGTCAGGATATGTCAGAGATGAAAACTTGTTTCCAGAGAGAATGGTGCCTAAAGATGCTCGCCGATTACTGCTGGAGAATGAAGAGCGATATTTTCCTGAGTATGATTCAGAAGAAAAGTAAAGAAAAGCAGATATTAGGTAACGTAATATCATAATTTAGGCTATATAATTTTTTAATCTGGTTTTCTTTAAATATCCATTACTGAATACCCTGCCTTCCAATTTAATTTTGGTTTGCAGATTTGAAATTGCACAAAAAGTACTGTTTACCTTATTAAAAGTGTATAATTGGAATCGCATTTTTTTTTAGAACGGTGGGAATCGGCAAGTGTTGATGGTTATTTGTTTAAAATTTTCTTTAAATTTAACTATATTTCGTTTGTTGAAAAATTTATACGAATTGTTTATCTTTTATTTTATATGATCTGAAGAAGGGGGGTTATATGTATTTGAATGATTTATAGAAGTAAATGTTATGTAAAATCATGTCTGTTTAACACTTTTATTGAGTGGTAGGATATAAAAGTTATTTGAATTGAACAAAAAAAAACATGGTATATATTATAACCATTATTCTTTTAAATTATCAGTTGTCATTTTTGAGAAATAAGAAGATAAGACATATCATACCAAGCGGGGTAGTCTCACAAACCCACCAGTATATCCCGCCAATTATAACTATGGAAACAAAAAAAAATGGATCATAAGTGTGAATACAATTTCAATCATTTTAGGACAAAGTCGTCCTACATTACTGTATATGTTGTCCACATATTTATCCTATGATTCTTATTTCATACTTTCTGTATGGAAGGATGTTATCTTAAACCACATGCACCACTCCGATACATTATTTATTTCTAATCCATGTTTACTTGGGCATTCATGGGCTGCTAATAAATTTCTCTGATAGTATTTAGTGAGCGAATGTAAACTTTTAACTGAAAATTGACTCTCTAATTTTGTCAATAAGTTAGTTTGAGAGTTTTTTTGAACTGTTCAATTACAGTTTAACTATTAGTTCCAATATAATGATTAACAATTTTTTTTTTAATTCTGTATGTTGGATAAATGGTGTTGCTTTTTTTAGATCGATAAGTAAATATATACACAAGCTGTTTAAGGTCGATGTTTTCATCTCTTTTAAATCATAAAATTTAATTATAACATTGTTTTAGAATAGCTATCAACTGGATAGTATGATTTTACTTAATGCTACTAAATAAACAAAACATTTTTTCCTAACGGTAAATGTATAATACTAACTTTGTTCTTTTTACTTTTTGTTGCAGGTACGACGACGATTACTTTCATAGGTTAAGAGTAAACAGCGTTAATGTGGGTGGCTTTACTAATTAGTTTTATAATAATAATAGAAACGAGGACTACTTACTTTGTAACCGGTGCGGCTTTTCTAGTAGGATTAAGTTTTTTTTAAGGTGTTTATTCGTTTTTGTTATGCTTTGTAAACATGTGTTTGTCAGAGTAAATTAGCATGTTAAAATAAGGAATAATCGCGCTCCTTTTCAAGTAGGATTAAGTTGTTTATTCAAGTATTTATATGTTGTTTTGTTTTGTAAACATGTGTATGTTAGAGTAAATTAGCATGTTTGTATTAATTAGCATGTTAGAATTAAGGAAAAATCGAGCTCCCTCTGTAGTAGGATTAAGTTTTTTTTCTGGGTATTTATATGTTGATGTTTTGTTTTGTATATATGTGTATGTTAGAGGAAATTAGCATTAATGTATTAATTAGCTTGTTAGAATTAAAAAAAGTGCGTTTCCCCAGTAGCCGCCTTAGCAGGTTGTAATTGTTTTTTTATTATGTAATTTGTGTTTTTACAGTTTCATTGTATTTTAAGTTAGAATTTATTATGTTAAGTCCATATTGCGTTTTTATTCCATACCTCCATTTCCTGTAGGCCCAATTATGAAGTGAGATGTTATTTTAAAAATGCTTTGTTACATTTATTTAATGTTAGATTAAGTGCATGCTGTTATGCCATGTTAACCTGAAGGAAATTTTCCCTAAGTACTGTTTTATTTATTATGCATGTATATTTCAAGTACTTCAAACTATAATTTTATCAATTGCGTTTATATTTGTACTAATTTTTTTTCAGTGTATTTAAATCATTTTCAGATATAGATGATGGTAATATTTTAACTAATCAATGATGAAAAATAGTTGTGTGAATTTAGAATATAAAAGGGAAAGTGAATTCCGATTTAATTTTTTTGTTATTATTATACTAATTTTTCTCGAGAGTGTTTCACGTTTGTTTCAGGCACAGAAAATTGTGATATTTTGAATTTAATGTTGGAACATCACACTTAGGTGACTCTTAGAAAATTGTGCATGTGATGCTGATTGTATAATATGAAAAGGGTAATTTCCAAAGTCAAAATGATGATCAGATTAAGATTAACAGAATCAACATCTGGATTGCATGAGTGAGTATAATTTTAAATTTAATTATATTATAAGAAAACAATATAAAACCTCATGATCAGATTTCTTTTAGAAAATTAGTGAAGGTTTTGTTTTTGTAAAAGACAGTTATAATTTTGGACATCATTAATTAATACCCTATTTTTAGTTGTAAAAGAGTTGGTGCATTCACTATAGACACATTATATTAATCATATACGCATTTTAAATATGCATTTGCCAAAGTCTTTTACAAGGTCTATGTCACATTTAAGATGGCTCATTCTTTTTCTGTTTAGCTTTCGGAACTACCGTAAAATATTACTACAGAGGATGATATGTACGAATGTGTTTTGTTGTTGTGTATTTTTTTTTTATTCTGTGTATTGTGTATATGTACTCGGTCGAGATTACAATTCATAAAAGCAGTTTTTTTATATATTTTTGTGGTATCTATCTACAACAAGGCTATTGTAATTGTTAGGTGAGATTTCAAAACTGAACATAGGATGTAAATTACTTCCACGAATATACACTTATTCTTACTACAATAAGTTGTGTATAAATGTAATAAGTGGTAGGGGGATTACAGTCAAAATAGAAAAATGGGGTAATGACCAAAAAAAAAAGAATGACTTTATATAAAAATTGGGACAAACATAAGATCATAACTGTTAAAAAAAAGAATTTGGAAAAAAATAAATGGATAAAATTAAGAGAGGAAATAATTTTAAGCATAAAAGTGACTTGACATAGAAATAAGTCAACAGAATTACATATTTTACATTCACATTTAAACATTTTTTCCACTTAACTGATAGGTGGTACGATGAACTCTTTCGTCAGGATATGTCAGAGATGAAAACTTGTTTCCAGAGAGAATGGTGCCTAAAGATGCTCGCCGATTACTGCTGGAGAATGAAGAGCGATATTTTCCTGAGTATGATTCAGAAGAAAAGTAAAGAAAAGCAGATATTAGGTAACGTAATATCATAATTTAGGCTATATAATTTTTTAATCTGGTTTTCTTTAAATATCCATTACTGAATACCCTGCCTTCCAATTTAATTTTGGTTTGCAGAATTGAAATTGCACAAAAAGTACTGTTTACCTTATTAAAAGCGTATAATTGGAATCGCATTTTTTTTTAGAACGGTGGGAATCGGCAAGTGTTGATGGTTATTTGTTTAAAATTTTCTATAAATTTAACTATATTTCGTTTGTTGAAAAATTTATACGAATTGTTTATCTTTTATTTTATATGATCTGAAGAAGGGGGGTTATATGTATTTGAATGATTTATAGAAGTAAATGTTATGTAAAATCATGTCTGTTTAACACTTTTATTGAGTGGTAGGATATAAAAGTTATTTGAATTGAGCAAAAAAAAACATGGTATATATTATAACCATTATTCTTTTAAATTATCAGTTGTCATTTTTGAGAAATAAGAAGATAAGACATATCATACCAAGCGGGGTAGTCTCACAAACCCACCAGTATATCCCGCCAATTATAACTATGGAAACAAAAAAAAAATGGATCATAAGTGTGAATACAATTTCAATCATTTTAGGACAAAGTCGTCCTACATTACTGTATATGTTGTCCACATATTTATCCTATGATTCTTATTTCATACTTTCTGTATGGAAGGATGTTATCTTAAACCACATGCACCACTCCGATACATTATTTATTTCTAATCCATGTTTACTTGGGCATTCATGGGCTGCTAATAAATTTCTCTGATAGTATTTGGTGAGCGAATGTAAACTTTTAACTGAAAATTGACTCTCTATTTTTGTCAATAAGTTAGTTTGAGAGTTTTTTTGAACTGTTCAATTACAGTTTAACTATTAGTTCCAATATAATGATTAACAATTTTTTTTTTAATTCTGTATGTTGGATAAATGGTGTTGCTTTTTTTAGATCGATAAGTAAATATATACACAAGCTGTTTAAGGTCGATGTTTTCATCTCTTTTAAATCATAAAATTTAATTATAACATTGTTTTAGAATAGCTATCAACTGGATAGTATGATTTTACTTAATGCTACTAAATAAACAAAACATTTTTTCCTAACGGTAAATGTATAATACTAACTTTGTTCTTTTTACTTTTTGTTGCAGGTACGACGACGATTACTTTCATAGGTTAAGAGTAAACAGCGTTAATGTGGGTGGCTTTACTAATTAGTTTTATAATAATAATAGAAACGAGGACTACTTACTTTGTAACCGGTGCGGCTTTTCTAGTAGGATTAAGTTTTTTTTAAGGTGTTTATTCGTTTTTGTTATGCTTTGTAAACATGTGTTTGTCAGAGTAAATTAGCATGTTAAAATAAGGAATAATCGCGCTCCTTTTCAAGTAGGATTAAGTTGTTTATTCAAGTATTTATATGTTGTTTTGTTTTGTAAACATGTGTATGTTAGAGTAAATTAGCATGTTTGTATTAATTAGCATGTTAGAATTAAGGAAAAATCGAGCTCCCTCTGTAGTAGGATTAAGTTTTTTTTCTGGGTATTTATATGTTGATGTTTTGTTTTGTATATATGTGTATGTTAGAGGAAATTAGCATTAATGTATTAATTAGCTTGTTAGAATTAAAAAAAGTGCGTTTCCCCAGTAGCCGCCTTAGCAGGTTGTAATTGTTTTTTTATTATGTAATTTGTGTTTTTACAGTTTCATTGTATTTTAAGTTAGAATTTATTATGTTAAGTCCATATTGCGTTTTTATTCCATACCTCCATTTCCTGTAGGCCCAATTATGAAGTGAGATGTTATTTTAAAAATGCTTTGTTACATTTATTTAATGTTAGATTAAGTGCATGCTGTTATGCCATGTTAACCTGAAGGAAATTTTCCCTAAGTACTGTTTTATTTATTATGCATGTATATTTCAAGTACTTCAAACTATAATTTTATCAATTGCGTTTATATTTGTACTAATTTTTTTTCAGTGTATTTAAATCATTTTCAGATATAGATGATGGTAATATTTTAACTAATCAATGATGAAAAATAGTTGTGTGAATTTAGAATATAAAAGGGAAAGTGAATTCCGATTTAATTTTTTTGTTATTATTATACTAATTTTTCTCGAGAGTGTTTCACGTTTGTTTCAGGCACAGAAAATTGTGATATTTTGAATTTAATGTTGGAACATCACACTTAGGTGACTCTTAGAAAATTGTGCATGTGATGCTGATTGTATAATATGAAAAGGGTAATTTCCAAAGTCAAAATGATGATCAGATTAAGATTAACAGAATCAACATCTGGATTGCATGAGTGAGTATAATTTTAAATTTAATTATATTATAAGAAAACAATATAAAACCTCATGATCAGATTTCTTTTAGAAAATTAGTGAAGGTTTTGTTTTTGTAAAAGACAGTTATAATTTTGGACATCATTAATTAATACCCTATTTTTAGTTGTAAAAGAGTTGGTGCATTCACTATAGACACATTATATTAATCATATACGCATTTTAAATATGCATTTGCCAAAGTCTTTTACAAGGTCTATGTCACATTTAAGATGGCTCATTCTTTTTCTGTTTAGCTTTCGGAACTACCGTAAAATATTACTACAGAGGATGATATGTACGAATGTGTTTTGTTGTTGTGTATTTTTTTTTTATTCTGTGTATTGTGTATATGTACTCGGTCGAGATTACAATTCATAAAAGCAGTTTTTTTATATATTTTTGTGGTATCTATCTACAACAAGGCTATTGTAATTGTTAGGTGAGATTTCAAAACTGAACATAGGATGTAAATTACTTCCACGAATATACACTTATTCTTACTACAATAAGTTGTGTATAAATGTAATAAGTGGTAGGGGGATTACAGTCAAAATAGAAAAATGGGGTAATGACCAAAAAAAAAAGAATGACTTTATATAAAAATTGGGACAAACATAAGATCATAACTGTTAAAAAAAAGAATTTGGAAAAAAATAAATGGATAAAATTAAGAGAGGAAATAATTTTAAACATAAAAGTGACTTGACATAGAAATAAGTCAACAGAATTACATATTTTACATTCACATTTAAACATTTTTTCCACTTAACTGATAGGTGGTACGATGAACTCTTTCGTCAGGATATGTCAGAGATGAAAACTTGTTTCCAGAGAGAATGGTGCCTAAAGATGCTCGCCGATTACTGCTGGAGAATGAAGAGCGATATTTTCCTGAGTATGATTCAGAAGAAAAGTAAAGAAAAGCAGATATTAGGTAACGTAATATCATAATTTAGGCTATATAATTTTTTAATCTGGTTTTCTTTAAATATCCATTACTGAATACCCTGCCTTCCAATTTAATTTTGGTTTGCAGAATTGAAATTGCACAAAAAGTACTGTTTACCTTATTAAAAGCGTATAATTGGAATCGCATTTTTTTTTAGAACGGTGGGAATCGGCAAGTGTTGATGGTTATTTGTTTAAAATTTTCTATAAATTTAACTATATTTCGTTTGTTGAAAAATTTATACGAATTGTTTATCTTTTATTTTATATGATCTGAAGAAGGGGGGTTATATGTATTTGAATGATTTATAGAAGTAAATGTTATGTAAAATCATGTCTGTTTAACACTTTTATTGAGTGGTAGGATATAAAAGTTATTTGAATTGAGCAAAAAAAAACATGGTATATATTATAACCATTATTCTTTTAAATTATCAGTTGTCATTTTTGAGAAATAAGAAGATAAGACATATCATACCAAGCGGGGTAGTCTCACAAACCCACCAGTATATCCCGCCAATTATAACTATGGAAACAAAAAAAAAATGGATCATAAGTGTGAATACAATTTCAATCATTTTAGGACAAAGTCGTCCTACATTACTGTATATGTTGTCCACATATTTATCCTATGATTCTTATTTCATACTTTCTGTATGGAAGGATGTTATCTTAAACCACATGCACCACTCCGATACATTATTTATTTCTAATCCATGTTTACTTGGGCATTCATGGGCTGCTAATAAATTTCTCTGATAGTATTTGGTGAGCGAATGTAAACTTTTAACTGAAAATTGACTCTCTAATTTTGTCAATAAGTTAGTTTGAGAGTTTTTTTGAACTGTTTAATTACAGTTTAACTATTAGTTCTAATATAATGATTAACAATTTTTTTTTTAATTCTGTATGTTGGATAAATGGTGTTGCTTTTTTTAGATCGATAAGTAAATATATACACAAGCTGTTTAAGGTCGATGTTTTCAACTCTTTTAAATCATAAAATTTAATTATAACATTGTTTTAGAATAGCTATCAACTGGATAGTATGATTTTACTTAATGCTACTAAATAAACAAAACATTTTTTCCTAACGGTAAATGTATAATACTAACTTTGTTCTTTTTACTTTTTGTTGCAGGTACGACGACGATTACTTTCATAGGTTAAGAGTAAACAGCGTTAATGTGGGTGGCTTTACTAATTAGTTTTATAATAATAATAGAAACGAGGACTACTTACTTTGTAACCGGTGCGGCTTTTCTAGTAGGATTAAGTTTTTTTTAAGGTGTTTATTCGTTTTTGTTATGCTTTGTAAACATGTGTTTGTCAGAGTAAATTAGCATGTTAAAATAAGGAATAATCGCGCTCCTTTTCAAGTAGGATTAAGTTGTTTATTCAAGTATTTATATGTTGTTGTTTTGTTTTGTAAACATGTGTATGTTAGAGTAAATTAGCATGTTTGTATTAATTAGCATGTTAGAATTAAGGAAAAATCGAGCTCCTTCTGTAGTAGGATTAAGTTTTTTTTCTGGGTATTTATATGTTGATGTTTTGTTTTGTATATATGTGTATGTTAGAGGAAATTAGCATTAATGTATTAATTAGCTTGTTAGAATTAAAAAAAGTGCGTTTCCCCAGTAGCCGCCTTAGCAGGTTGTAATTGTTTTTTTATTATGTAATTTGTGTTTTTACAGTTTCATTGTATTTTAAGTTAGAATTTATTATGTTAAGTCCATATTGCGTTTTTATTCCATACCTCCATTTCCTGTAGGCCCAATTATGAAGTGAGATGTTATTTTAAAAATGCTTTGTTACATTTATTTAATGTTAGATTAAGTGCATGCTGTTATGCCATGTTAACCTGAAGGAAATTTTCCCTAAGTACTGTTTTATTTATTATGCATGTATATTTCAAGTACTTCAAACTATAATTTTATCAATTGCGTTTATATTTGTACTAATTTTTTTTCAGTGTATTTAAATCATTTTCAGATATAGATGATGGTAATATTTTAACTAATCAATGATGAAAAATAGTTGTGTGAATTTAGAATATAAAAGGGAAAGTGAATTCCGATTTAATTTTTTTGTTATTATTATACTAATTTTTCTCGAGAGTGTTTCACGTTTGTTTCAGGCACAGAAAATTGTGATATTTTGAATTTAATGTTGGAACATCACACTTAGGTGACTCTTAGAAAATTGTGCATGTGATGCTGATTGTATAATATGAGAAGGGTAATTTCAAAAGTCAAAATGATGATCAGATTAAGATTAACAGAATCAACATCTGGATTGCATGAGTGAGTATAATTTTAAATTTAATTATATTATAAGAAAACAATATAAAACCTCATGATCAGATTTCTTTTAGAAAATTAGTGAAGGTTTTGTTTTTGTAAAAGACAGTTATAATTTTGGACATCATTAATTAATACCCTATTTTTAGTTGTAAAAGAGTTGGTGCATTCACTATAGACACATTATATTAATCATATACGCATTTTAAATATGCATTTGCCAAAGTCTTTTACAAGGTCTATGTCACATTTAAGATGGCTCATTCTTTTTCTGTTTAGCTTTCGGAACTACCGTAAAATATTACTACAGAGGATGATATGTACGAATGTGTTTTGTTGTTGTGTATTTTTTTTTTATTCTGTGTATTGTGTATATGTACTCGGTCGAGATTACAATTCATAAAAGCAGTTTTTTTATATATTTTTGTGGTATCTATCTACAACAAGGCTATTGTAATTGTTAGGTGAGATTTCAAAACTGAACATAGGATGTAAATTACTTCCACGAATAGACACTTATTCTTACTACAATAAGTTGTGTATAAATGTAATAAGTGGTAGGGGGATTACAGTCAAAATAGAAAAATGGGGTAATGACCAAAAAAAAAAGAATGACTTTATATAAAAATTGGGACAAACATAAGATCATAACTGTTAAAAAAAAGAATTTGGAAAAAAATAAATGGATAAAATTAAGAGAGGAAATAATTTTAAGCATAAAAGTGA